>NC_059114.1:38802361-39078710 GCF_020740685.1 Jaculus jaculus | reverse complement strand
AATAATGATAACTTGATCTCTTCCTTTCCAATTTGTATCCAATTTATGTGTGTCTATTGCCTTATTGCTATGGTTAAGACTTCCAGTACTATATTAAATAAAAGTGGGGACAGTGGACACCCTTGTCTTGTTCCTGATTTTTGTGGAAAAGCTTCCAGTGTTTCCCCATTTAGTAATATGTTGGCTGTAGGCTAGTCATAAATAGCTTTTATTATATTGAGATATGTTCCTTCTATTCTCAGGCTCTGTAGGACTTTTATCATGAAGGGGTGTTGGATTTTGTCAAACCTTTCTCTGCGTCTAATGAGATGATCATGTGATTTTTGTCCTTCAACCCATTTATATAATGTATTACATTTATAGCTTTGTGTATATGGAACCATCCCCTGCATCTCTGGGATAAAGCCTACTTGGTCAGGGTGAATAATCTTTTCGATATATTCTTGTATTCTGTTTACCAGTATTTTGTTGAGAATTTTTTCATCTATGTTCATGAGGGAGATTGGTCTGTAATTTCCTTTTTTTGTTCTATCTTTGCCTGGTGTTGGTATCAGGGTGATACTGGCTTCGTAGAAGGAGATTGGTATAACTCCTTCTTTTTCTATTTCCTGGGAAAGCTTAAGAAGCAATGGTGTTAGCTCTTCCTTGAAGGTCGTGTAAATTAAGTTGTGAATCCATCTGGGCCTGGGCTTTTTTTAGTTGGGAGAATATTGATAACTGTTTGGATCTCCATGATTGTTATAAGTCTATTTAAGTGATTAATATCATCTTTATTTAATTTAGGTAGGTCATATAAATCAATGAACTCATCCATTCTTTCAGATTTTCATACTTTGTGGAGTATATGTTTTTATAGTATGTCCCTATGATTTTTTGAATTTCTCTGGAATCTGTTGTGATGTTACCTTGTTCATCTCTGATTTTATTAACTTGTGTCTCTTCTCTCTTTCTTTTTGTCAGATTTGCTAAGGGTTTATCAATCTTGTTTATCCTTTCAAAGAACAACTCTTTGTTTCATTAATTCTTTGGATTGTTTTGTTTGTTTGTTTGTTTCTATTTCATTAATTTCTGCCCTAATCTTTATTATTTCTTCCCATCTACTGAATTTGGTTTGCCTTGTTCTTCTTTATCCAAGGCTTTAAGGTGAAGCATTAGGTCACTTACTTGTGACCTTTCTAATTTCTTAATACAGGCACTTAAGGCTATAAATTTACCTCTTAGAACTGCCTTGTTTCCCAGAGATTTTGGTATTTTGTGTTCTCATTATTGTTTGACCCTATAAATTTTCTTATTTCCTTCTTGATTTCTTTATTGACCCATTCATCATTTAATAGTGCATTGTTTAGTTTCCATGAATTTGTGTATGTTCTACAGCCTTTCTTGCTGCTGATTTGTAGTTTAATTCCATTGTGGTCAGATAGAATGCAAGGAATTATTTCAATTTTATTGAATTTGTTAAGACTTGCTTTGTGTCCTAATATATGGTCTATTTTAGAGAATGTTCCATGTGCTGCTGAAAAGAATATATATTCTGCCGCATTTGGATGAAATGTCTTGTATATGTCTGTTAGGTCCATTCCTTCTATGACCTCATTTAGTCCAGATGCCTCTCTGTTTATTTTTCCCCAGGATGACCTGTCAATTGATGAGAATGTGGGGTTAAAGTCACCCACCACCACTGTGTTTGGTGTTATCTGTGACCTTAGTTCTAATAATGTTTGTTTGATGAATTTGGGAGCCCATATGTTAGGTGCATATATGTTTAGGATTGTAATGTCCTCCTTTTGGAGTGTGTTCTTAATCAATATAAAGGACCTTCCTTATCTTTCTTGACTAACAATGGACTGAAGTCTACCTTGTCAGATATTAGGATAGCAACCCCTGCTTGATTTCTAGGCCCATTTGCTTGAAACACCATTCTCCAACCTTTCACCCTAAGATAATGTCTATCCTTTGTAGAAAGGTGAGTTTCTTGGAGACAACAAATTGTGGGATCCTGCTTTTTAACCCACTCTGCAAACCTATGTCTTTTGGTTGGGGCATTGAAGCCATTGATATTAAGAGATATTATTGAAAGGTGTGTGTTTATGTTTGCCATTTTGTGTGTGTGTGTGTGGTTCCAGTTATACCTTTTGCTCTTTTGTGTTAACTAGTATTTGAGTATTGCTTGTTTTTTCCAGGTTCCTTATATGTGTGCTTTTCCTTTTCTTCAGCATGGAGGATTCTATCAATTATTTTCTGTAGAGCTGGTTTTGTCTTCAAATACTCCTTTAACATGCTTTTGTCAACGAATGTCCTTATTTCTCCATCTATTTGAATAGATTGCTTTGCAGGATAAAGTAACCTTGGTTGACAGTTGTTATCTTTCAGAACTTGGAATATATCACTCCACGCCCTTCTGGCTTTAAAAGTTTGTGTTGAATAATCTGCTGTAATCCTGATTGGCTTGCCTTTGTAAGTAACTTGATTATTCTGTCTAACTGCTTTCAATATTTTTTCTTTGGTTTCTGTGCGATTATAATATTGCAAGGAGAATTTTTTTAGAGGTTTCTTCTGGCTGGAGTTCTAAAGGCTTCCTGTATCTGCATTGGCACCTCTTTCCCAATTTGGGGGAAGTTTTCTTCTATGATTTTGTTGAGGACACCTACTATGCCTTTGGAGTGGAATTCTTCTCCTTCTACTATGCCCTGAATTCTTATATTTTATCTTTTCATAGTGTCCTGAATATCTTGAAATTCCCACTCATACTTTTCTATTAGTTTGTCTTTCTCTTTGTTGGACTGTATTAGATCTGCCACCTGGTCTTCTAGCTTAGATATTCTGTCCTCTCCTTCATCTATTCTACTGGTGAGATTTTCTACAGAGTTTTTTATTTCATTTTCTGTTCTTCATTGCTAGTAATTCTGACTGGTTTTTCTTTATTATTTCTATTCCCTTATTTATGTCTTGTATTGCCTTCTTTAGTTCATGAAATTGGTGTCCTGTGTCTTCTTTGATTTCCTCTTTGATTCCTTTGATTTGTTCTTTGACTTCTTTGAACATGTTTACAATCATTCTTTTGAAATCTTTCTCAGGTATTTCCTCTAACTCATTCTCACTGGAGGTCATTTCTGATGCATTAATATTTTTAGGTGGATTTATATTGTCTTGCTTTTTAGTGTTTCTTGTCTTATAATGTATATATTTTTACATCTTGGATTACATTAGTGCTTGGATTTTCTAGCTATCTGGGTATTCTTAGCTGTATCAATTAATTTGATGTTATATATCTTCAGGGTAGGAGCTTAAGGTGTTAGGTGTGGCTCTTAAGACTCTCCAAGTATCTATAGGTTGTTCCTAGGGGTTGAGTTTCCCTGCTATGGGAGTATTCAAGGATGCTGAGTGGAATAAAATACAGGTAGATTCTAAAATGTAACTAAACACTGTACACATTCACTCAAAAACAGCACCGAGTATTTATGCAAGAGTAGTTATTATAACAACCAGATTCTTTATCAACAAAGAGGTTAAGATTTCTGGTCTGTTGAGGGATCCAAGTCAGCTTGTGACCAAGTGAGACCCTTCCCTGGTGCAATCCCAGTTACCTTGGATGATTTTGATCTCAGACAAGTTGCTGGCCGGGTCATTGGGCTGTTGTTCTGATTTCTGGAGCTGGGCACTGGCTTTTCCTGTGGGGCAAACCGAACCTGGCAACTGTGGCCCTCCAGATCGGCACCTCCGCTGCTGTATCTGTCACCGCTTCTGGTCTGTTGCCAATGCTGCTGTAGCTACCACTGCTGGAGCCGCCGCCACCGCCGCTGCTGCCGCTGCTGCTGCTGCTGCTGCTGCTGCTGTAGCTGCCATTGCTGGAGCCGCCGCTGCTACCCCTGAAGCTGCTGCTGCTGCTGAAGCTGCCACTACTGGATCCGCCGCTCCTGCGTCCACTGTTGCCGGTGCTAGAGCCGTTGATGTTGCTGTGGGATTCTGCTCCTACTTGGGTCCCACTGTTGGCTCAGTTGGCGTGGCTGTGTCTCAGGACTCCTGCTCTGTTCACTGGAGCTGGGCATAGGCTGTGGGGGAGGGAGCCACTGCTGCTCTAGTTCTCTTGCTGTTCCACATGTTCTATGATCTGTTCCTCCATTGTTCACTGCCGCTCTCCCTTCCCGTTTCTAGTTTGTGGAGAGCTCCAGTGTGAGTGGAAGCTCCCCTCACCTGGTTTTTCCTGCAGCTCGAGCCAGTCCTGGTGGCTTTCTGGTGATGCCACCTCCACGGTCGGTGGACCTGCCAGGGCCTCTTTTGCTGGCCTGTGCAGGTTCTGGATGTTCTTGATCTTTCCTACTTCTCTGCTGCTGTTTCAATTTCCTATACACCTCACTTATTAGTAAAAGTGTGTATTTTGCAGGGGTTTTTTAGGTCTATTTCCCCCCTAGGCTGCTTTGGCGTCATACCTACACTGCCATCTTAACCAGAAGTCTCTCACCAACCATGTAGTTTCTTGAATAATGTGGATATGCCTCTATCACCATTCTGCTTAGCATGGTGACTCCATCTTGGGAGCCTGTCCTGACCTAACAATCTCCTCTGAGCTTTTTGATTTATTCACTGACTTACAAAACTTAATAAGTCTTCAGTCTTATCCTATATTTATATCTCACCTACACTCTTATTCTGGCCTCCTAGCTGCCCTAAAAAAGGTGGACCACATAGTTGGCTTCCCAAGGCAACAACAAGTCAGGGAGTCTCATGATTTGCTACATTGAAATTTTAGGGGCCCCTTGGACAATTTCAACTTACCCAGGTGGAGACTCAACAAATAGTGGCTACTTGCCCAAGTTGCTAAAGACTGGGGCCACACAGTCCTCATCAAGGAATTTTCCCCAGAGTACTTAAGAGACACCAAATCTGGCAAATGGATGTAACCAACATCCCTTCATTATACCCTCTACCATTTGCCCATTTATTGATAGACCCTACTAAAAAATGACACATGCAACCTGCCATAAAGGTTATGCAGCCCAAGGAATACAACATTGCTTAAGAGCTTTGACTCCCTGGGCCTGTTTCACACCATCAAAATAGACAGTGGGCCCACATCTACTGGTAATCGTGTAAAAAATTTCTGTGAAATATGGAACATAGGCATTCCCTACAACCCTCTGGGACAAGGAATTGTAGAAAGAAGATATTATAAATTGAAAACCATGTTATTTAAACAAAAAGAAGGGATAATAAGTCATTAGTGGCTAAATCACATGCTGCTATAATTACTCTTAATTTTTTTTTTAAATTTTTATTAACATTTTCCATGATTATAAAATATATCCCATGGTAATTCCCTCCCTCCCCACCCCCACACTTTCCCGTTTGAAATTCCATTCTCAATCATATTACCTCCCCATTACAATCATTGTAATTACATATATACAATATCAACCTATTAAGTATCCTCCTCCCTTCCTTTCTCCACCCTTTATGTCTCCTTTTCAACTTACTGGCCTCTGCTACTAAGTATTTTCATTCTCACACAGAAGCCCAGTCATCTGTAGCTAGGATCCCCATATGAGGGAGAACATGTGGCGCTTGGCTTTCTGGGCCTGGGTTACCTGACTTAGTATAATACTTTCCAGGTCCATCCATTTTTCTGCAAATTTCATAACTTCATTTTTCTTTACCGCTGAGTAGAACTCCATTGTATAAATGTACCACATCTTCATTATCCACTCATCTGTTGAGGGACATCTAGGCTGGTTCCATTTCCCAGCTATTATAAATTGAGCAGCAATAAACATGGTTGAGCATGTACTTCTAAGGAAATGAGATGAGTCCTTTGGATATATGCCTAGGAGTGCTATAGCTGGGTCATATGGTAGATCAATCTCTAGCTGCTTTAGGAACCTCCACACTATTTTCCACAATGGCTGGACCAGATTGCATTCCCACCAGCAGTGCAGAAGGGTTCCTTTTTTTCCACATCCCCGCCAACATTTATGATCATTTGTTTTCATGTTGGTGGCCAATCTGACAGGAGTGAGATGGAATCTCAATGTAGTTTTAATCTGCATTTCCCTGATGACTAGTGACGTAGAACATTTTTTTAGATGCTTATATGCCATTCGTATTTCTTCCTTTGAGAACTCTCTATTTAGCTCCTTAGCCCATTTTTTGATTGGCTTGTTTGATTCCTTATTAGTTAACTTTTTGAGTTCTTTGTATATCCTAGATATTAATCCTCTATCAGATATATAGCTGGCGAAGATTTTTTCCCATTCTGTAGGTTGCCTCTTTGCTTTTTTCACTGTGTCCTTTGCGGTGCAAAATCTTTGTAATTTCATTAGGTCCCAGTGGTTAATCTGTGGTTTTATTGCCTGAGCAATTGGGGTTGTATTCAGAAAGTCTTTGCCAAGACCAATATGTTGAAGGGTTTCCCCTACTTTTTCCTCTAGCAGTTTCAAAGTTTCCGGTCTGATGTTAAGGTCTTTAATCCATTTGGACTTAATTCTTGTGCATGGTGAGAGAGAAGAATCTATTTTCATCCTTCTGCAGATATTTATCCAGTTTTCAAAACACCATTTGCTGAAGAGGCTGTCTCTTCTCCAATGAGTATTTTTGGCATTTTTATCGAATATCAGGTGGCTATAGCTACTTGGGCTTACATCTGGGTCCTCTATTCTGTTCCACTGATCTACATGTCTGTTTTTGTGCCAGTACCATGCTGTTTTTGTTACTATGGCTCTGTAGTATAGGTTAAAATCAGGTATGGTGATACCACCAGCCTCTTTTTTGTTGCTCAGTATTATTTTAGATATTCGACGTTTTTTATGATTCCAAATGAATTTTTGGATTGTTTTTTCTATTTCCATGAAGAAAGCCTTTGGAATTTTGATAGGGATTGCATTAAATGTGTAGATTGCTTTAGGTAAGATTGCCATTTTCACGATATTGATTCTTCCAATCCAGGAACAAGGGATGTTTCTCCACTTTCTAGTGTCTTCTGCAATTTCTCGCTTGAGTGTTTTAAAGTTCTCATTGTATAGATTCTTTACTTCCTTAGTTAGGTTTATTCCAAGGTATTTTATTTTTTTTGATGCAATTGTGAATGGGAGTGATTCTCTGATTTCATCCTCTGTGTGTTTGTTGTTAGCATATATGAAGGCTACTGATTTCTGTGTATTTATTTTGTATCCTGCTACATTGCTGTACGTTTTGATCAGCTCTAACAGCTTGCTAGTAGAGTCTTTAGGGTCCTTTATGTATAGAATCATGTCATCTGCAAATAATGATAACTTGATTTCTTCCTTTCCAATTTGTATCCCTTTTATGTGTGTCTCTTGCCTTATTGCTATGGCTAAGACTTCCAAAACTATATTAAATAGAAGTGGAGACAGTGGACACCCTTGTCTTGTTCCTGATTTTTGTGGAAAAGCTTCCAGTGTTTCCCCATTTAGTAATATGTTGGCTGTAGGCTTGTCATAAATAGCCTTTATTATATTGAGATATGTTCCTTCTATTCCCAGTCCCTGTAGGACTTTTATCATGAAGGGATGTTGGATTTTGTCAAATGCTTTCTCTGCATCTAATGAGATGATCATGTGATTTTTGTCCTTCAACCTGTTTATGTAATGTATTACATTTATAGATTTGCGTATGTTGAACCATCCCTGCATCTCTGGGATAAAGCCTACTTGGTCAGGGTGAATGATCTGTTTGATATACTCTTGTATTCTGTTTGCCAATATTTTGTTGAGAATTTTTGCATCTATGTTCATGAGGGAGATTGGTCTGTAATTTTCTTTTTTTGTTCTATCTTTGCCTGGTTTTGGTATCAGGGTGATGCTGGCCTCATAGAAGGAGTTTGGTAGAATTCCTGACTGGTTTTTCTTTATTATTTCTATTTCCCTATTTATGTCTTGTATTGCCTTCTTTATTTCATTAAATTGGTTTCCTGCCTCTTCTTTGATTCCTTTGATTTCCTCTTTGATTTCTTCTTTGATTGTTTTCATGTGTTCTTTGACCTCTTTGAACATATTTATAATTATTCTTTTGAACTCTTTCTCAGGCATTTCCTCTAACTCTTTATCACTGGAGGACATTTCTGATGCATTAATACTTTTAGGTGGATGTATATCGTCTTGCTTTTTAGTGTTTCTTGTGTTATAAAGTATATATTTTTGCATCTTGGATTAAGTTAATGCTTGGATTTTCTAGCTAGCTGTGTATTCTTAGCTGTATCAATTGATTTGATGTAATATATTTTCAGGGTAGGACCTTAAGGTATTAGGTGTGGCTCTTAAGACTCTCAGAGTATCTACAAAGATGTTCTTAGGGGTTGAGTTTCCCTGCTATAGGGGTATTCAAGCAGGCTGAGTGGAATAAAATACAGGTAGATTCTAAAATTTAACTAAACACTGTACAAATTCAATCAAAAACAGCTCCGAGTATGTATGCAAGAGTAGTTATTATAATGACCAGATCCTCTATCAACAAAGAGGTTTAGATTTCTGGTCTGTTGAGGGATCCAAGTCAGCTTGTGACCAAGTGAGACCCTTCCCTGGTGCAATCCCAGTTACCTTGGATGATTTTGGTCTCAGTCAAGTTGCTGCCTGGGTCGTCGGGCTGCTGTTCTGATTTCTGGAGCTGGGCACTTGCTTTTCCTACAGGGCAAACTGAGCCGCTGCTGCTGCCTCTGCTGCTGCTGCAGCTGCCACTGCTGGAGCCACCACTGCTGCTGAAGCTGCTGCTGCTGTGTCCACTGCCGCTGCTCCCCCTGAAGCTGCTGCTGTGGGATCTGCTGCTGCTGCCGCTCCTGGGTTTGCTGCTGCTGGGGCTGCTGGTTCCGGTGCTGGAGCCCCTGATGTTGCTCCCGAGCTCTGCTCCTGCTTGGGTCCCGTTGTCAGCCCAAGTTGGCGTGGCCGGGTCCCGGGCCGCTGCTCTTTTCGCTGGAGCTGGGTTCAGGCAGTGGGGGAGGGGAGGGAGCCGCAGCTGCTCTGGTTCTCTCGCTGCTCCACGTGTTCTTCTACCTCGCGGTCTGCTCCTCCATTGCTCGCTGCCGCTCTCCCCTCACGTTTCCGACTTGCGGAGAGCGCGGTGTGAGGGGAAAATCCCGCACCTGGTTTTTCCTGCGGCTCGAGCCGAGTCTGGCTGTTTTCTGCTGCGCGGCGGCCGCGGCGGTTGGCCGAGCTGCCGGAGACGCTTTTCCCACCTGTGCAGGCTCTGGATGCTCTATAATTCTACTTCCCCGCTGCCGCTTCAATTTCCTATACACCTCACTTTTTAGTAAAAGTGTGTATTTTGCTGAGTTTTTTTGGTCTTTTTTCCCCCTAGGCTGCTTTGGCGTGGTACCTACGCCGCCATCTTAACTGGAAGTCCTATGCTAAATTTTTATATTGGGTTACCTGTCTGGTAAAATCTTTTTATATATTATGGATAAAAATTTTTTTGAAATCTGACACTGATCCTTGGAAGTCATGTTCTTCTTATATGCAGCTTTAGGTTGACAGTTATTTTCTAACTACATTGAAGATGTCATTTAGATATCTTGTTTTTTCATTGTTGCCTTTGGGAAGTCAGGTGCCAGTCCAAATATCATTCTTATGTAAGATATTTATTTTTCTTTATTTTTAGATTTAAATTCTAGAGCAGTTTAAGGTTCGTAGCAAAACTGAGAAGGAGCTGCAGAGATTTATCATGTATCTTGTGTCCCCAAATAGGTACAGCCTCCCTTATTTAAATTTTTTGTGTGTAGAGTTTTCAAGGTAAGGTCTCATTCTAGCCCAGACTGACATGGAACTTCCACTGCAGTCCCAGGCTGGGCTCAAACTCACAGCAATCCTTCTGCCTCTGCCTCCCAAGTGCTGGGAATAAGGGCATGTACTATCATGCTGAATGCAACATTTTTGTTGTTGTTGTTGTTGATTTTTTGAAATAGAGTCTCAGTCTAGCCAAGAATGATCTGGAATTCACTCTTTAATTTCAGGCTGGCCTCCCTGTTTTTAATACCCACTAGAGAAGTGGTATATTTCTTACAGTGGATGAGCTTTCATTGACACATTATTATTATTACCAAGCCCATGGTGTATAACAGGGTTCACTTTGGAGAATACTCCATAGAGTTGTGCACATGTATAATGCATTCATACACTATTTCCTGGCTGCTTTAAGATCTTCCCTTTGCTATGCTTTGTTGTTTCATGATGCTGCATGTGGGTTTCTTCCTGTTTATCCTGTTTAGTAATAAATAGATAACATGAGCTTCTTCTACTATACAAAAGCATGTAACCACAAACAGAAATACTTTGCCATGAAGTGTGTGTTTTTTAACTTAGCATAGAATGCAATTATTTCATAAAGTTGAACTGATGTACAATAATTTATGATCATTTTCCTTGTTGGAATTAATGTGACTGACTATAGAAACATAAAATTGTACATATTTATGGGTTATTGTGATATATATTATTGACAACTTCTATACTTACAACAAACCATAGTATTTCCCTCCCCTCCCCTGCTTTCCCCTTCATAACTCTGCTCTCTGTAATATCTCTTCACTCTCTCCATTACTCTCTTTTAATTTGATGTCATCATCTTTTTCTCCTATTATGAGGGTCTTGTGTAGGTATTGCTAGGCACTGTGAGGTCACGGATATTGAGGACAATTTCTGTCCAGACAGTTGTATGTAAGGAGTGATACCCTTCCTTTGGCTCTTACATTCTTTCTGCCACCTCTTCCAAAATGGACCCTGAGTCTTGGAGGGTGTGAGATGTTTCAGTGTTGGACACTCTCTATCCTTTCTCAGCATTATGTTGCCTTTTGGGTCATCCCAGTGGTCATCACCATCTGAAAAGAGAAGCTTCTCTAGATAGAAGTGAGAGTAGCATTAATATGTGAATATGAACATTAAGTGGAGTGCTTCCAGGGCAATTTGTTGAGAATAATATATGCATTTATCCATGCAAGATCAGGCTTTATACCCCTAAGGCTCATTACCTCCCCTGCCATAGTCTTTATTATTAGGTTTTCAGTACCAGGCATGTATGCCATCCCATAGAGTGGGCCTTCAGTCCAATTAAATAGCAGTTGGTTTCCCCCAGAGCAGACATGCCACTATTGCACTTGTTCAGTCATTTGGCCTGTCTGGCCAAACTTAGGGCATCCAGTGTCCACTAATGATTTCTGTCTCCCATATGGCTGCATACAGTGCAGTTCTTTCCAGCTTTCAGTTGGCTAGGCTACAATGAGATGGTTTTCTGCTCAGCACCAGTTTGATTTCTCAGTGACTTTGCCACTCAGGCATGTAAAGTCTTCAGCATTGGGGTCATACCATCAGTTACTTGTTGGAAAACAAGGGCTTTGGCAATAGTTTATAAGGTTTTAGGGGCAGCAGGGACCTCCCTGGCCAACAAGTCACTGGAAGGTATCCCATCACTAGCACTGAAAACTTTCTAGTGACAATCTATGGCTTCTGGATGTTCCATTATTCAAGAAAGTTGATTTTCATATGTCTTATTCAGAACATCTTGAAATTTGATTGACCCTCCCTCTGCCATATCTTCATTATCCACTCATCAGTTAAGGGGCATCTAGGCTGGATCCATTTTCCAGCTATTGTGAATTGAGTGGCAATAAACATGGTTGAGCAAGTATCTCTAACGTAATGAGATGAATCCTTAGGATATGTGCCTAGGAGTGCTATAGCTGGGTCATATGGTAGATCTATTTTTAGTTGTCTTAGGAACCTCCACACTGATTTCCACAATGGGTGGACCAGATTGCATTCCCACCAACATTGTAGAAGGGGTCCTGTTTTTCCACATCCTCACAGGCATTTGTGGTCATTTGTTTTCATGATAGTAGCCAATCTGACAGGAGTGAGATGGAATCTCAATGTAATTTTAATCTGCATTTCCCTGATGACTAGGAAATCAATATAAAGTGACCTCCCTTATATTTCCTAACTAATGTTGGACTGAAGTCTATCTTGTCAGATATTAGGATAGCAACCCCTCCTTGTTTTCTAGGCCCATTTGCTTGAAACACCATTTTCCAACCTTTTACCCTAAGATAGTGTCCATCCTTTGTAGAAAGGGGAGTTTCTTGGAGGCAACAAATTGAAAGATCCTGCTTTTTAACCCAGTCTGCAAACCTATGTCTTTTGGTTGGTGCATTGAGGCTGTTGATATTAAGAGATATTATTGAAAGGTGTGTATTTTTGCCATTTTTTTGTAGTTCCTCCCATTTTACTTTTGCTTTCTTGTATTAACTAGTGTTTGAGTATGGCTTGCTTTTCCAGGTTTCTTACATGTGTGTTTTTCTTTCTCTTCAGCATGGAGAACTCTTTCAAGTATTTTCTATAGAGCTGGTTTTGTCTTCAAATATTCATTTAGCCTGCTTTTGTTGTGGAATGTCCTTATTTCTCTATTTGAATGGATAGTTTTGCAGGATAAAGAAACCTTGATTGAAAGTTGTTATCATTCAGAACTTGGAATACATCACTCTAAACCCTTCTGGCTTTTAAAGTTTGTGTTGAGTAATCTGCTGTGATCCTGGTAGGCTTGCCTTTGTAGGTAACTTGATTTTTCTCTCTAACTGCTTTCAATATATTTTCTTTGGTTTGTATGTTTGATAGTTTAATTATAATATGTCAAGGAGAGGTTCTTTCCAGGTTTTATCTGGTTGGTGTTCTAAAGGATTCTTATATCTGCATTGGCACCTCTTTCTCAATTGGGGGGAAGTTTTCTTCTATGATTTTGTTGAAAGTGCCTACTATGCCTTTGGAGTGAAATTCTTCTTTTTCTACTATATTCTGAATTCTTATGTTTGATATGTTTATAGTGTCCCAAACATCTTGAAATTCCCATTATACTTTCCCATTATACTTTTCTGGCTCTCTGCTGTGTCTACGAATCACCTATGCTCCTTCACATTTCAGAAGAAGAGTGTATTTTGCTGTGGTTTTGCTTTAATCCCTCACTAGGCTGGTTTGGTGTGGCTCCTATCCTGCTATCTTACTGGAAGTCTCCTGTGTGATATTTTTATGCAAGTATTTATTGTACAGTTTAAATCAGGGTAAAGATATTTACTTCCTTCGAAATAAATATCTTGTGGGGGAAAACAAACTGTTGTAACATTCTGAAATGAACAGTAAATTATGGCTGTTGGAAGGTACCATACTGTGTTCCCTGTGCACACCAGAACATAATTCCTTTCAAGCTGGAGCTCAGTAGCCATTGAACATCTTTTCTTTATTCCTCCCTCTTGCCCACATCCTCTGCTCTGGGTACCACCATCCTACTTTCAATTTCTATGTGTTACACTACTTAGATTCCATATTGGACCTTTTGGAAATTGTCTTTTTTTTTTTTAATTTTTTTTTATTTATTTATTTGAGAGTGACAGACACAGAGAGAGAAAGACAGGTAGAGGGAGAGAGAGAGAATGGGCACGCCAGGGCTTCCAGCCTCTGCACACGAACTCCAGACGCGTGCGCCCCCTTGTGCATCTGGCTAACGTGGGACCTGGGGAACCGAGCCTCGAACCGGGGTCCTTAGGCTTCACAGGCAAGCGCTTAACCGCTAAGCCATCTCTCCAGCCCGGAAATTGTCTTTTTGTGCTTGTTCTACTTCACTTAACATAATGGTCTCTAGTTCCACTAATTTATTGCAAATGACAGGATTTAATTCTATTTATGGCTGGACAATATTCCATTGGGTACATGTAGCAGACTTTCTTTATGCATCCACCAGTTGAGGGACATTCCATTTCTTGGCTATTATGGATAGAGTTTCAATGAGTATGAGAGAGAGCAGATGCCTCTATAGTATCCTGATTTCACTGCCTTTGAGTATATATTCAGTAGTGGAATTACTTTCATTTATTTATTTATTTATTTATTTATTTATTTATTTATTTATTTGAGGAACCTCCAGCTATTTTCCATAATGGCTGCACCTACTTTATGTTCCCACCTACAGGGAGCAAAGGCTCACTTTTTCCCTCATACTTATAGGCACTTGTTACCTTTGTCTTTAACATGATATATATATATTTTTGCTTCTCAGCCTAATACCAGCAATTGTTAACATGTCTAATTTTAGTGTATGTGGTGAGTGTGTAGTTTAACTTTCTTATGGCTTAATTTTAATTTCTCTATTAAAATAAATTTATTTACTGATTTCCTTGAATATTCATAGATTTTTTTTTTGTCAAGTAGGTTTTGTTTTATGAACTGTGGTGCCCCTGTGTTTGGTGCATACAGATTTATGATTGTAATATCCTCTTGATGGATTGTTCCCTTTATAAGTAGGAAGTAGCCTTCTTTGTCTTTTTTGATTGTTTTTGGTTTGAAGTCAATTTTATCTGATATTAATATAGCTACACCTGCTTGTTTCTTATTCCCATTTGCTTGGAATATTGTTTTCCACCCTTTCACCCTGAGGAGGTTTCTGTCTTTAGTGGTAAGGTGGGTTTCTTGAAGGCAGCATATTGAGGGGTCTAATTTTTTGATCCACCCTGTTAGCTTGTGTCTCTTGATGGGTGAATTAAGGCCATTAATATTCAGGGCGATGACTGTGAGATTTGATTTGATCCCTGCCATGTTGTGGTGGTAGAGGTGTGTTGGCATTTGTATGGAATTTGAATTTTTTTCTGTCTACTCTGAGTTTGGTTGCTGTGATCTGCTTCTTGTAGGTATTTGTGTTTGGTTATTTGTTTCTTCTCTGTGGAGAATTTCCTGGAATACTTTCTGTAGGTTTGGTTTTGTGTTCATATAATTGTAAAGCTGAGTTTTGTCATGGAAAGTTTTTCTTTCACCATCTATTATAAGGGAGTCTTTTGCCGGGTAGAGTAGTTTGGGTTGGAAGATATAGTTTCTTAGACTTTGGAGAGTTTCATTCCAGGCCCTTCTAGCTTTCAGGGTTTCCATTGAGAAGTCTGAAGTAATTCTGATGGGGTTTCCTTTGAAAGTGGTGTGCTGTTTTTCCCTAGCTGCTTTTAGGATTTTTTCCTTGGTGTCAATGTTTAGAGTCTTAATGATAATATGTCTTGGGGAGTTTCTCCTTTGGTCTAGTCAGTTAGGAGTTCTGTTTGCTTCTTGTATCTTGATGGGCCTTTCTTTTAAGAGACAGGGGAAGTTTTCTTCAATTATTGTGTTAAATAAGTTCTCCATGCCTTTGGTCTGAAATTCTTCTCCTTCTGGTATTCCAATGATTCTGATATTAGGACGTTTAAGTGTATCCTACATTCTCTCATGTTCTGTTCACAGGAACTTTTGAACTTACTGAAATTTTTGGACTCTCGAACTGTTTCTTCCATCCTGTCTTCCAGATCAGAATTTCTATCTTCCACTTCTCTGACTCTATTCTTGAGAGCCTCTAATGAGTTTTGGACTTGTTCAATTAAGTTTGCATTTTCTACTACTTTCCTATGTATCACTTCCATCGCTCTGTCCAGCTCCCTTTTCACCTCATTTTCTGATTTTCTTGATGATTCTTGGAAATCATCCTTGCATTTCTTTATGTTTTCATTTAGTGTGGCCAGCTGATTTTTAAGGTCCTCTTTTTTTTCACTCTCCCTCAACTCTCTTAGCTCTCTTTGAATTCCTTCCAGTGTCTTATCATACTGCTCTAGCTTAGTGATGGTAGCATCCACACGATTATCTGTCCTTTGTAGCTTTCCTGCAAGTTCTAGCAGTAGGTTGGTCAGGGTTGCATTGTTCATAGCTTCCACTTGATGTTCTGATCCTAAACACTCTTCTATGTTTTGGTTAGATGTAATCCTTGTTGGACTGGGTGATCTGTCTGGATTTTCTTGCATTTTATTTTTCATGTTATTTCTTTTGTTCTGTGGTCTACCCATGTCAGTGTATGGGCAGGTAGGTGGGTGGAGCAGCCTGGGATCTAGCTTAATGAGAATCCAAGGCAGCCTGGGGCAGTTGCAAGCAGCCTGGGTTTTTGCTCTCTCTTGCCAAAGCCGCCTATCTATAGCCTGACAGGGGTGCCAAAGTTGCCTGAATTCTCATCCAGTAATGCACCAAATCTGCCTGCCTTCGAGTTTGAAAGGGGACTGAGGTAGCAAGCCCTGAAGCTGCCCAAACTCTGGCTGGGAACACTGGGACCTGCAAACAGTCTGCGCTCTCCTGCCTCAGGGGAGTGAGGGATGGGTGGCAATGGACAGGTAGGGGATGGCACCTGAGCTGGCACTAGTGACTCAGAGTGGACTTGTGTAGCCCTTGCTGTGGGACTGGGCCCACTGCACGTGCAATTGTAGTGCAGAGGCAGCTGATGTGGGCATGGGATCAGGACACAGCAGAGGCTGGCCATTGGGCAAGTGATCGGAGCACAGCAGGAGGGGGTCTGGCAGCTGCCTAATCACGGCAGAGATGGCCCCCATGGGCATGCGAACCAAGCACAGCATGGCTGGCCAACGCGCACGATCAGAGCACAAAGGCGGAGGTCACTGCGTCAGTGCAGCAGGCTGGCGGGCACGCAATGGGCTGGCGGGCGCGCGATTGGAGCACAGCCACGAGCGGGGCATGGGGCATGGGGATGTGTGCTTCCCTGTTTTTCCCCACTCTGTGCCCTCCCACTGGCAAGAACACCCTGATAGCCCTTAATTTCTTGCCTTTCTTTCCCTGGTGTCTGCAGGGCAGCTAGGCAGTTGCCATCTTGGTCGGAAGACTATTCATAGTTTTTTATAAACCTCCTTGTCACTTTTATTTTTTATTTTCAAGTTTCCTGAATAGGTGTTTTGCCCATTTAAAAATGATTTAATCTCTGTCTTACTTATTTCTATGGTTTTTTTTTCTTTTTCTTTCTTTCTTTCTTTTTTTTAGCTTTTTTTCAAGGTAAGGTTTTACTCTGGTCCAGGTTGACCTGGAATTCACTATGGAGTCTCAGGGTGGTCTTGAACTCACAGTGATCCTTCTACCTCTGCCTCCCAAATGCTGGGATTAAAGGCGTGCGACACCACACCTGGCTTCTATGATTTCTTTATATGTCTTGGATATTAGTCCTTTGGCAATTGTTTATACTGAAAATGTTTTCAATTCTGTGGCTTAACTTTGATGTTTTTGAAGAAAACTCTTTTTGAGTGAGTGTTCCCAAATTTCCCAGTTTTCTCCTTTAGGGTTAAAAAAATCTATCCTTTAAGAAGAAGAATATTGTGGAGAAAGGAGAGGTGGGATAAAAGTTGGGTATAGAGCTGGAGAAATGGCTTAGTGGTTAAGTGCTTTCCTGTGAAACCTATGGACCCTGGTTTGAAGCTCGATTCCCTAGGGCCCACATTAGCCAGATGCACAAGAGGATCAACATGTCTGGAGTTCGTTCATAGCAGCTGGAGGCCCTGGCATGCCCTCTTTCTCTCTCTGTCACTTTCAAATAATTTTTTAAAGACACGTTGGGTATATTGGGAGTGAATATGATTAAAATACATCATATATGTATGGAAATGGCACAATAAACCCACTCACTACTTTATACCCTTGATACACAGTAGGAAAATGTTTAAAGACTCTTTCCATAATCTGCATGATTATTTTTAATATTTCATCCTAAAATGACTTTCCTTTTAGATGTAACTACTGGTGAAATAGTGGCAAGACTATTGTAGGGCTAAACAGCCATTTTTCCATTTGTGTTGAAGTCCAGTCCACACAGAATTCACATCTGTATTGTAAAACTTGTCCAAAGTCTACAGCTGGGGTGGCCATAGGCCCTAGTGGGGAAGCTACTTCTGTTATTTTGTTAATAAAAACGATGTGTCTGTAAAATTGTGTTTCAAATATTTATTAGTGTTGCTTACAGCTTTGGCCAGAGAAACTTATTTTTGTAGGAGGTAGTGGTTACCTCAGAGATTCATAACTGGTCAAAGTTCTGAGAATAAATGACGTGAATTCTCACCTCTTAGGTAGCTACATAGGCATCAGCAAACTTGGAGGTAACTGAGTATGTACCTTCCCTCATGATCAGCTCTGGACTCCATCTCCACATTCTGGTAAAGGGATGAGGGCACAGATATTAGAGCTTTGTTGAGTGAAAGCTACTTCTTCCTGGTCAAAAGAATAGAATTTGAGTTTTACCTATGTCCCTGGGCATAGGCATGACATTCTAAACTACCCAGAACATAAAATTATTGTTCTGTCCCTTAAGAGTTAGTTCAGGGCTAGTGAGATTACTCAGCACTTAAAGGGCTTTGGTTGAAAAGTCTGATGGCCCATGTATAATTTCCAAGTACCCACATATAGCCAGATGCACAAAATGGCTCATGTGTCTGGAGTTCCTTCTGGCATGCCCATATTCTGTTTCTATATCCTCATAAATTAATAAATAAATTTTTAAAAAGAGTTAGCGCAACTGATTCTGTGGATCATCTCTAGGAGACCATCCCTCACCTAAAGACATACTAAGGAAGTGGGAAGAACATTTGTCTCATTAATGAGATTATGTATTTAAACCCACAAAAGCTCCTCCCTCAAAGCAGTTGCTTGCAGATCATCACTACTTTCCTGAGTTCTAGCTCAAAAAGCTTAACTTTTCCTTTTCTTTTGATCCTGGCCCAAATACCAGTATGCTTTCCCAGCCACTGTGTTTTCTCATGACTGAACCTGCTTTATTTCTTGACCCTAACTCAAAAGGCATGACTGCTTCTCTTCCTATTAGCCATCTCTCTCCTCACAGAAACTGCTGAGATTTATAGCTTGACCACCTGCTATTTTTATTCTCAAATGTTAATAAAATTGTTCACAATATTTCTTATGAGTCCATTTCTAAATTTGTTTTTTGAGCTAGGGTCTCATAGTAGCCCAGGCTGATCTTGAACTTACTCTGTAGTCCCAGGTTAGCCTCCAATTCACAGTGATCTATCTCCCTAGTGCTGGGATTAAAGGCATGTGCTATCACACTAATTTTAAATTCTCTTACTAAGAAGGCAAAGAGCCCATGAATAGAAAACCCCAGTCCCCCAGTAACAAAGCCTTAAATGAAACATTTACAGTAACACCTTCTAAGCTCAAAAAACATCACAAAAGAGGATGGTGGAAAGAATGTAAGAGCTGAAAGCAAAGATGTAATGTTGGAGAATGCTGCCTCCCTAGCATGACATCAATGAATGTTATACTCTTTAAAATCTTTTTTTAAAAACTTATTTATGTATTAATTCATTTGTGAGAGAAGAGAGAGCAAAAGAGGTAGATAGAGAGCGAGAATTAATGCACTAGGGCCTCCAGCCACCGCAAATGAACTTCAGACACACATGTCACCTTGTGCATCTGGCTGTCATGGGTCTTGGGGAGTCAACCTGGGGTTCTTTGGCTTTGCAGGCAAACTCCTTAATCACTAAGCCATCTCTCCAGCCAGAATGTTACACTCTTGTATGCTAAGCAGATGTGATTACCTGTACAAGATTGGGTCCATCAATCATGGAAGGGTGAGGTAGTGAGGAGGCCCTGCTCCTGCCTGAGGGTATAGTGATAGCTAATGGTTGCTGGACCATGTGGAGGTGGGGAGAAAGAGACTTTCCTTAGTGATGTCACTGAAATTGACTATGCCACTGTAAGCAACCCTAATTAAGCACACTGGGTTATCAAAAACAAAACAAACAATTTTTTTTTAAAAAAGACATAAAAGTGAAAGACTGATTTGTTGGAAAGAGAAAGGGAACTAAAAGGAGGGGTATATAAAATAGCTTCAGGTTTCTGGGATGAACCTTCATACCAGAAACAATTTATGGGAGGAAGGAGGAATTTATTTGAAGCTTACAGATACAGGCAAAGTTCCATAATGGTGGAAAAAAATTGGCCCCCTTTCACAGGACCAAGCAGAGAGTGAAAAAAGCCAAAAGCCACCACAAACAAGCAAGCACACTTCAGGAACTCCAGGCAAAGCTCCAGCAACTTGCATATTGTTCGGCTGGAATTCCAAGTCCAACCCCCACACCTTAGGGCTGGACCCTAGGACCTACCCGCAGTGACATCTCCTCCAGGCAGGCTGGTGGAGATCAAATTATAAGCTTTTAATATACTTCTGAATCAATTACAGGATACTCATTCAAACCAACACAGGGGTTAGTGGATATGATGGAAATACATTATATACATTTGGGAACATGTCATAATACCCATAACAATGTATAATTAATATATAATAGAAAACTTGAACAATATATAATCTTTAAGTCTACAATCTGCCTGGAATTGATTTTTTTCATTAGTTTTGTACTCACTGAATACAGTCAATTATGCACCATTGTTAGGCTCATTCATGTTCTGCACCCTCCCCCTGGCCCCTCCTTGTTGAGATATATGGGTCATGCATTCTGGAGTTAGCGCACACTTATGAGTAGGATAAATGTCCCTGCATATCATGACCCAACATGTGGCTCTGACATTCTTCTCACCCTGTCTTCCACAAAATTTCCCTGAGCCATGTTGGGTTCATTTTTGGTCTGCTTCAGTGATGAGGTGTTGGGGGCCTCTGGGTCTCTGGCTCTCTGATTTGGTAGGAGTTGATTTTTCTCTGTGTTGATTTCCTTCACCCTTGTGCTTGGTTCACCAAGAAAACAGCACCCTTGCTTGTTTTGCCAATTGTTCTTAGTTTTAGCCAGGGTGGTTTTGAGGTATGATGGGGTAGGTCTCTCATTAGGATGTACATCTATCTGAAAAAGAGAATCAGATTCTCCAACGGAGAGTAAGTTAGCACCACACAAATGAGATAGCCAAATCAAGAGCAGTTGGTTTCCCACCATGGCTGTGCACCACTATTGCAATTGTGTGGGCATCACAGCAGGTTATTTGCTGGTAAGTAGGTTAGACCATGAGTTGCTTGGACAGATATTGGTCATTTTCCCAAAGTCACCTTCTGGCATTAGACGTGTTGACTGTCTGGGGACTGACTCTCTTCCAGCTTCCAGCCATGCCATTCCATTTTACAGGTCAACCACATAAGGTGTCTTCAACAGTAGGGTCTTACCACTAACCTTTGGTGGGTCATCAAGTTCTCTGACAAGTACTCTATCTTTCTTTTAGGAAACCTTGTAGGTCTCTCTGATCAAACACTCATTGTGGATGATAGCCACATGCTGGTACTGGGAGTTACAGGTCAGTGCTCACTAAGAAAAGGAAGAAAAGGATAATTAATATAAAGGAGTTAGAGATAAGAGGGGGGAAGAGAGAAGCTCAGTCTTCATCATACCCTCTCCAGTATCTTGTGGGTCAGGTGTTCCCTCTAAGGGCCTGGTGAAGGTTCAGCCATTTGGTCTGCCTTTTAGAATGTAGAATTTTATGGTACCATTGTTGTTTGGGTCTAGATTTGTGTTTCCCACCCCTCTCCCTTACCCTATCCTCCCTTCCATCCATCCTATGGTCTAGTCCATGAGATGCTTGCTGGGTATGTAAGGCATCTTGGTTAAATTTAAGTTAGGTGCTGTAGATGAGTGAGACTATGTGGTGATTTTCTTTCTGTGATTAAGTTCACTCAGAATGATCTTTTCCAGATTTGACCATTTTTTCCTCAAATTTCATTGTGTCATTTTTTTTCTTGCTACTGTGTAGAGTTCCACTGTGTAGATATACCACAACTTACATATCCATTCTTCTATTGATGGACATTTGGGTTGATTCCAGCTCTTAGCTATTACAAATTGAGCAGCTATAAACATAGTTAAGCAAATAACTCTGGACTGTGGTTTAAAGGTTTTAGGGTAGATGCCCAGTAAGGGAATAACGGTCTGTTGGTCACTCTATCATCAGATTTTTCAAGAGTCTCCATATTGCTTTCCAAAATGGTTGTATCATCTCACAATCCCACCAACAGTGGATGAGGGTTTCTATTTCTCCTTGTTTTGTCAATTATCTTAATTTTTTTTTTTTAGTTTTTAATTCATGAATTTCTGCTCTGATTTTAATTATTTATTTACTTCTGGAGCTTTTTGGGTTGGACTTTTCTTGCTTTTGTAGTGCCTTTAGGTAGATGGTTAGGTTATTGATTTCAGATCTCTGTCTTTTTTTATGAAGACACGGAGTGCTACGAATTTTCCCTGGAGAACCACCTTCATTTTTTCCCATAAGTTTTGGTATGATGTGTTCTCATCATCATTCATTTCTAGAAATTTTGAAATTTCATTTTTATTTCATCCACTATCCATTTATTGTTTAAAAGTGTGCTGTTCAGTTTCTAGGTGTCATTGGGATTCTTGGTGGGTCTTGTTAATTTCTAGCAATATAGCATTGTGATCTGATATCATGCAGGGAATTATGTCAATCTTCCTAAATATGTGGAGGCAGACTTTGTGACCCAGTATATGATCTATTTTAGAGAATGTCCCATGGGCTGCTGAGAACAATGTGTAGTCTGTGGATTTGGAATGGAAAGTTCTGTAGATGTCCATTAGGTCTAAGTGATCTATGGTTTTGTTGCGCTCTCTGTTGAGTTTCTGTTTGGATGATTTGCCTATTACTGATAATGGTGTATTGAAGTCCCCAACTATGATGGTGTTGGTGTTTTTTTTTTCTGTTTTATTGTCAAGTAGGTTTTGCTTTATGAACTGTGGTGCCCATATGCTTGGTGCCTACCGATTTATGATTGTAATATCCTCTTGATGGATCGTTCCCTTTATAAGTAGGAAGTGGACTTCTTTTTCTTTTTTGATTATTTTGGTTTGAAGTCTATTTTATCTGATGATAATATAGCTACACCAGCTTGTTTCTTATTCCCATTTGCTTGGAATATTGTTTTTCACCCTTTTACCCTGAAGAGGTGTCTGTCTTTAATGGTGAGGTGGGTTTCTTGAAGACAACAGTTTGAGGGGTCGAATTTTTTGATCCATCCTGTTAGCTTGTGTCTCTTGATGGGTGAATTAAGGCCATTAATATTTAGGGTAATGACTGTGAGATTGATTTGATCCCTGCCGTATTGTGATGGTATATGTGCATTGGTGTTTTCATATGACCTTTGAAGTTTTTTGTGCCTACTCTGAGTTTAGTTATTATGATCTGCTTCTTGTAGGCATTTGAGGTTGATTATTGTTTCTTCTCTGGAAAATTTTCTGAAATATTCTCTGTAGGTTTGGTTTTGTGTTCAGCTGAGTTTTATCATGGAAATTTTTTCTTTCACCATCTATTTTAAGGGATACTTTTGCTGGGTAGAGCAGTTTGGGTTTGAAGCCATAGGTTCTTAGACTTTGCAGTGTTTCATTCCAGGCCCTTCTAGCTTTCAGGGTTTCCATTTAGAAGACTGAAGTAATTTTGATAGGGTTACCTTTGAAAGTGGTGTGCTGTTTTTCCCTAGCTGCTTTTAGGATTTTCTCTTTTGTGTCTGTATTTAGAGTCTTAATGACAATATGTCTTGGAGAGTTTCTCCTTTGGTCCAGTCTGTTTGGAGTTCTGTTAGCGTCTTGTATCTTGATGAGCCTTCCGTTTAAGAGACTGGGGAAGTTATTATTTTGTTAAATAAGTTCTCCATGCCTTTGGTCTGAATTTCTTCTCCTTCTCGTATTCCAGTGATCCTGATTTTAGGACGTTTAAAAGTATCCCACATTTTCCTCATGTTCTGTTCACATAAACTTTTGAACTCACTGAAACTTTTAAACTCTTGAACTGTTTCTTCCATCTTGGCTTCCAGATCAGAGTTTCTATCTTCCACAAGGCTGACTCTATTCTTGAGAGCTTCTAGAGATATCGGTCTTTTGTTGCTTTTCTGCAAGTTCTACCAGTACCTTGGTCAGGGTTGCATTGCTCATTGCTTCATTTGGTGTTCTGATCCTAATGACTCTTCTATGTTTTGATTTGAACATTCATTCATTGTAGAAGTGGGTGATCGAATTTGATTTTCTTGCATTTGATTTTTCATGTTATTTATTTTATGCTGTGGTCTTCCCATCACAGTGTATGGGCACATAGGTGGGTGGATCAGGCTGGGCTCAAGCACAGTGGGAAGCTGAAGCACCCTGAGGCAGTTGCCTAGCAGTCTGGGCTTTGTCTCTCTCTTGCCAAAGCTGCCTGAGCTCCTGAGGGGCACCAAAGGTGCCTGAGCTCTCATGTGGTAATGTGCCAAAGCTGCCTGCATTCATGCTAGGAGGGACACTGAGGGACAAAGCACCAAAGCAGTCCAAAGTCTGGTGTGGTGAGACTTGGAAGCCATCTGAGCTCACCCACAACAGGACAACGGCGGTCGGTCAGTGTGGCAGACAAGGTGGGTGGGCACCTGAGCTGGCACAAACGACAGACAAATACAGCCTGAGCTCATGTGGGCAGTTGAAATGGGCCTGGGCTTGCATGTGAATGTTTGGCAGCTGGAGCCATAAGTGAGCAAATAGGCAGAGAAGGCTAAGCTTGCACCAACAGGGGTTAGCACAGCA
Source organism: Jaculus jaculus (assembly GCF_020740685.1). Lineage (NCBI taxonomy): Eukaryota > Metazoa > Chordata > Mammalia > Rodentia > Dipodidae > Jaculus > Jaculus jaculus. The sequence continues at coordinate 39,054,385 of NC_059114.1, read as the reverse complement.
GCGTGTGTTTGGTGGGCAAATTGATCAAAGGAGCCTGAGCTCCAATGGGCCAGTGGGCATAGCCTAGCCAAGGTCACTTGTGGGCAGGGGTAGCAGGGCAATCGCCCCTGTGCAGTGAGGCAAGTGGGACTATGTTGGCCTGGGACCCCTTTCCTACAGTAACTGCAGGAGTTTTCTGAAGCTGGGACTGTGGGTATAGCAGCTGCTTTGGGGGTTGGGTGGGCTACCTGCACATGAGGAAATCAGCAATTCCCTGTTTTTTCCCCACTGTGCCCTCTCACTGGCAATCTGTTGGAGATTGCTGTCCCCTAAAAGACCCAGTGAACTCTTAATATCTTGTCTTTCTTTCCTGAGGATGTGTGGTGCTGTTAGGTGGTCGCCATCTTGGCCAGAAGTCTACTGGAATTGATTTTTATGTAGTTTGATATAAGTATGAAATGGACAATTATCCTAATATCACTTCTTAAAAAGCCAAGCTTATTCACTGGCCAACAGGAGTATCTGGCACAAGGTATCATTTGTACATGAGTTTGTTTCTTTTACCTGTGTTTTATTGGCTAGGTTTGCCTCAGCATCACATTTTAAAGGTTTATTTAATTTTATTTTTTAACTTGTTATTGACAACTTCTATACATATATGCAGTAAAGCATGACAATAATACCCTCCCACCACCTCCTTTGTCCCACTTCCCCAATCCCTCTCTGCCAAATTCCTTTTTCTTTCCAACTGGTCCCTCTTCTATTATGATGTCATAACATTTTATCATGCAGGTCTTGTGTAAATAGCAGCAGCCACTGTGAAGTCATGAAAACCATGGTCAGTTCTTGTCTGGAAAACAGTACTCCTCCATTTCCTTTGGCTCTTATAATCTTTCTGCCACCTCTAATGTAATGGTCCCTAAGCTTTGGAGGGCATGATAGAGATGTATTACTTTGTTATGAACACTCCACTCACTTTTTTTCTCAGCACTTTGATGAAATTTTAGTCTCCCCAGTGGTCACTGCCATATGAAAAGAGAAGCTTCTCTAACAAAAAGTGCGAGTAGCATCAATGTATGGGTAAAACATGAGTATCTAGAGGACAGTTTGGTGGATGTAACATATCAGGTTAACTAGACCACAATAGTTCTTCATAGGAGGAGCTACTAGGCTATATGACCTCAGCCATAGGCTTCTTTTTTTTTAAATTTTTTTAATTTATTTATTTGAGAATGACAGACACAGAGAGAAAGACAGATGGGAGAGAGAGAGAATGGGCGCGCCAGGGCTTCCAGCCTCTGCAAACGAACTCCAGAGGCGTGCACCCCCTTGTGCATCTGGCTAACGTGGGACCTGGGGAATCGAGCCTCGAACTGGGGTCCTTAGGCTTCACAGGCAAGCACTTAACCACTAGGCCATCTCTCCAGCCCAGCCATAGGCTTTTGATTAGGTTTTAAATAACAGGGAAGAATTGGCTCCTATGGAGCTAGTCTTAAATCTAATCAGAGAGCAGTTGGTTTCCCTCATAGTAGACTTGCCACTATTGCACTAGTTGGCACATTTGACCTAGCTGGTCACTTGGAAAATCTGCAGAGTCCACTGATGGATAAGACCATTGATGACTTTTTTCCCCCACAATAGGCAGCAAAGCACTTTCTAGCATCATTACAGCTGGTCAATAGGAAGAAGGCTTCCAGCTCAACTACAGCTTGATTTCTCAGTGACCTACATCCCAGACATGTAGTGTCTTCAGCAATAGGGTCTTACTATTAGGTAGGACAGGAATCCCAAAATGAGGCCAAGATGAAGGAAGAAAATGACCGCAGCTTGATTGATGCAACCTCAGAGAACTACTACTACAGTGTTGACATTACCTAACCCTTACTTCCCTTTGCCTAACAATGCCCTTGGCCACAGTTTACCTTAGAAATCACCTGGCCCTTCTTCTGATGACAATCCATTCTCTGATTGATTAGTTCCTCAGTTCTTTTGTCCCCTAGTCCCTCTACAAAAAAGGAAAAAAAAATACTCTGTAAAAGCACAAATCATCCAGATTCAAGGTGGCTACTCTTTCCTCCATGAGATAGCCTGGCAGCTCAGTCCTCAGTAAAGCTTCTTTCCCTGCCTCAGAGTGATGTTGCATGGTCTTGGTTGTTCTCGAGTCTTACACCTGATGGTATGTCTCAGATAGGAGGTTCCCATTTGCTCTCTCAGGTGGCTGGACCTCCTCCTCCTGATGAGAATGCCAAGCTGCCACTGACCATCTGAAGGCCTCAGACCATCTGGCTGGTGCTGGCTCTCCCACTCACCACAATTTGGCCTCACTCCTCCTTTGCTCATCCTCCCCTCCTCCTCCTCAGTAAGTATCCCTTGTGGATTGGCCTGTTCTCAGGTTTATCCTCTTCTCATCTAAGCCATGCCAGGCCACACCCCTCACCCACTTCTGGGCCCCTCAGGTCTCTCAACAGATGCACTCTTGACAGCTGGTATGTTTGTCTTTCTCTGGGCCCCTGACCCCTAACAGGCACATTTTTGGCTTTGTTTTCCAGTTTTTGTACACTTTCCTCCTCCTTCTTCTTCTCCTCCTCATCCCTTCCATGCTTCCTCAGCTGCTTTTGAAGGGGAGCCAACAGGGGACCATACCCATCACTCCACAGGCCTACATCACTGCCACTACCACCCAGGTTGTAAGGAACCTGCAGCCTTCCTTCTGTCCTTCTTCCTCCTGAGATCTTGTCCTTTACTGCTGGTTGCCCATTCCATTGGGAGCATGGTCCCCTGCCTTGCCCACTAAAGGGTTAAATATCTCTCAGTTCAACATGCCATGCGTAGCCTTTGTCTACATGGCACGTGCAGGGCCCATTCACCCTTACTGGTCAGTGGTCATGTTGCTGTTCTTCCATGTAAACCCAGCTTAAGCTCTGGTTGTTTCTTGTTATTCTCATTTCTTTCCTTTCCTCCTTTTTATGAGAGCCTCATTCTAAACCCTTTCCTTCTCTCTCTCATCTAAAATGGGAAATCAGGCTTCCAAAACTATTCCTATTGCCCTCCTGGCTTGTCTCCTTGAAATTTAAAGAAATTAAGGCTCCAAGATGGTATCAATCCTCACCATTTAAATTTTTATTGCAACATAGCCTGGCCTCAATATATATTAAACAACAGTTCTATATGGCCTGAAAATGGTGATTTCTAAATTCTTACCAAACTTGATAACTTCTGCCACTGCATAGGTAAGTGGTCTGTGATATCTTATATTCAAACATTTTTTTGCTCTATGCACCCATTGTTCTCTCTGCTCTGTCTGTTCTACTTACCAGATTCTTGTGGCCAAATCCTCAGTGACAAAACCAAATTCAATACTCTCTCCTTATTATTCCCCCACCCGCCGTTCAGCTCTCAATCCAAAAGCCATCAATATCCTGCCCCCTACTGCTCTTCCTCAGCCCCCCAACCTACCTCCATTTGATCCATCCTCACCACCTCCACCCTCTCCTTTCCTGCCCCTCCTTCTCAATGCACCCACTCACACACAGATATTTTTCTTCTATGAGAGGTGGTGGGGATGGAGGATGTTATGTGCATCCATATCCCATTTTCCATGTCTGACATGTCTCAAATTGAAGCACACCTAGGATCCTTTTCTTCTGACCCTGCGCACTATACTGAGGAATTTTGCTACCTTACCCAGGCCTACCATCTTACCTGGCATGGTATGTATGTCATCCTGTGTACTACCTTCACCCCTGAGAATGTGTTTAGATGGCTGCCCAGGCTCTTGCTGATGAGATACATGTAACTGACCCTACCTACCCAGTAGGGGCAGTAGCTGTCCCAAGAGAAAACCCAAACTGGGATTACCGAGCTTCTGCTCCTGCTCCCACATGGAGGGCAACCTCAAAACAAGATGATACTGTTGGCTGATCTTCAAATGGCCTTCCATAAGGTTAATTTTGGTAAGCTTCACTCACTCACCCAAAAGCCTGATGACAACCCAGAAGAATTCATGGGGCACTTAATAAGGCACTTACTTATTCAGTATTCCTACCTTGCTCCTAACTCACAGGAGGGCACCAGAGTACTTAACACCCACTTCCTAGCTCAATATGCCCCTGATATCAGGAAAAAAAAAAACCCTCAAATGTCTTGAAAAGGGCCATCAAGTCCCCCAGGAAGATTTGCTTGTAATGGCCCAGGGTCACAGTTCAGGTGGCAGGTAGGCCTGTCTCATTTTTGTTGCACATGGTGTCTACTTGGTCAGTCCTTCCATCATACTTTGGCCAGGCTTTTCCCTCACAGATCTCCATGGTGGGTATAGACAGCCAACCCTATTACCCTCACATTACTGCTCCTCTATACTGCAATGTTTGGGGTACTCCACTTGCCCACTCCTTTCTTGTAAAGCTATCATGTCCTGTCTCACTTCTAGGCTGAGACCTCCTGCAACAACTATACCCCCCACTCATGAACCATCTTCATCCAGTGGCAGCTCATCCTGGTTTTTCTTAGCAAAGGGAACCCTAATTACCAATGGTCATCTTATCTTCAAGCTATTGGAGGCCTCCTACCTCTCTACCAAAGCAGCCATCATCCATTGCAGGGGACAGCAGCTGCTAAGCTCACCTGTGGCCTAGGGAAACTCATGTGCAGACAGAGTCAACAGGGAATCTAATCTTCATATATCCTTGAATAGTATCAGACTCTCACTAAACAGGGCACAATTTGGGGCTCACAGGGTTCATTACTCCTGCCTGCCTTATCCCTAGCCTACTACCATATTAACTCATTTACATAATCTTTTATGTATTAGTGTCCACCCCTGCAAAGATTCCTGATTGCATTTCTTTTCCACCCTCGCCTCTGCTCCCTGTGCACTGAAGCCTCTCCACAAGGCAGAACTCGACCCTCTCCTTCCTTCAGATCCCAACAACATTGGGGTTCTCTCCCCAGGTGTTGCAGTCAGGTTCACATTGCTGGTAGAAATCACCCAACCAAGAACAGCTTGTGGAAAAGAAAGAGGTTTATTTTGGCTTACAGGCTTGAGGGGAAGCTCCATGGTGACAGGGGAAAATGATGGCATGAGCAGAGGGGTGGACATCACCCCCTGGCCAACATTAGGTGGACCATAACAACAGGAAAGTGTGCCAAACACTGGCAAGGAGAAGCTGGCTATAACACCCACTAGCCTGCCCCCAACAATACACTCCCTTCAGGAGGCATTAATTTCCAATTGCCATCAATTGGGGAACCTAACATCCAGAACACCTAAGTGTATGGGGGTTACCTGAATCAAACCACCACACCAGGGTTGATTGATGAATAGACTTCTCTCACATGCCTTCTCACAAAAAGACTAAGTATCTTCTCAGTATGGTAGATACTTTTTCAGGATGGGTTGAAGTCTTCCCAACAACTGGGGAAACTGCAGGCATAGCTGCCTCCTACTTTCTTGAGTCCATTCTACCTTTTTTCTGCCTTCCTCTTACTTTCCAAACTTACAATGGACCAGCATTTATCTCTAAGTTAATACGGGAAGTACCCAGAGCCCTGGGAATAGACTGGTGACTTCATATCCCATACAGACTCAAGTCCTCAGGCAAGGTAGAAAGGACAAAGACCATCCTTAAAATCCACTTTTCAAAGTTAACCTCTGAACTCCAGTCACCTTGGACACATCACCTCTTCCTAGGTGCTTACTGGCATTCACTCTCAGAGAAATTGCCTCTGGGTACATGCTGACTGCCTTCTACCTCAACCATCAAAAGAAACCACTACTCTCTCCCTCTTAACCCCAGTGATCTTAAATATCTTAAATTTACCCCCAACCTCACACCTCTCAGGACCAGACCTCACCTGGTTATTCTGACAACACCTATCACAGCAAAGTTTCAGGGCTTTGCCAATTGGGCCATTTATCCCATGTCACATGGGTCAAGATGCCACCGCTTGGCTCTGACCCAACAGGGGATAAGCACCCTTCTACCTCAATTGGTCCCCTTAAACTAAAAATCTCCCATGTCCCCACATTCCCCACCAAATCAGGATGCTTCACATTGGGGCACTAATGACTCCCTGCCTAGCTTTTCTTACAATATACTCTTTGTCCCTGGCCTCTGAATATTCATCCAGACTTTGTACATACACCTCTTCATAGGTGCTTCAATGTCTTAGCCATGGACAAAAATGACAAACTCCTTATGTCTACCTTTTGCCACATCTCAAGATGTGAAACACCCATCTTCCCTTCCTTCTTCATCCCTTATGCTTCCACTGGACCTCTTGGGTTTTTTTCAACTCCTGTAACCTCAGTCCATCATGGCCCAAATATCTGTGCTTGATTCAGGACCAGATGAATCCTGACTATAGGAAAAACACCCAATGGGGAGGGTGTCCTTGATGGAGTTGTAGATATAATTATTCTAGGCAAGGCTATAGTATCACTTCATGACAACTCAGTCAAAGAGGGAGAAACATTACTTTTACAGTTAATGATTCCTGGAACAAAAAACGGTCAGATGGAACAGTGGGGTGACCTATACAGTAGAAACATTAGGGACACAGTCCTTCTGTGGAGGAAAAGTAAAGCTTTTTGTATAAAAGGTTTATTTATTTTTTTATTTATTAGAGACAGAGAGAGGAAGGGGGAGGGGGAAGAATGGGCATGCCAGGACCTCTAACCACTGCAAATGAACTCCAGATGCATGTGTCACTTTGTGCTTCTGGCTTACTTGGGACCTGGGGAATCAAACCTGGGTCCTTAGACTTGGCAGGCAAGTGCCTTAAATGCTAAGCCATCTCTCCAGCCCTGAGGAAAAGTAAAGCTTTTCAGTTCACTCCAAACAGCATCAGCAATGGCCCAAGCTTCCATCATACAGGCGTTCTGAGTTATATAACAGGCTCATGATGATCTTTAGGATAACCTCCATGACCTTTCCTTTTCCACCCCACTTTGGATGTCTATCCTAAATTCCTTACTCTTCCTGCTCAATGAGCTCAATTCAATGAACCATATTGCCTGTTTTCTTTGTGAATCTCTTCAATGACCTCTTATTACTGCAGTACTATTCAATGTCACCTCTACTTTAGGCTCTTCTTCTCCCTGGGAACCCATCTTTTTTTTTTCTGTTCCCTTCTCCCTTCCAGGCCTTCTTTATGGCTGGCATAAGGACACTTCTAAGTGCTTGCCAGGGATATTCAAAAACATCTCTATCTGTAACAACCACACTCTACTGACAGGAATTTACTTCTGGTGTGATTCTGTTTTGTACACTTGCATCTCCCTTGTAAAACATACAGGTCCTTGTGTCCCTGTCACCTTTTTACCCAGCCTCACTCTCCATGTGGAGGGTGAACTATCCTACTTTCTCCTCTGACACACTCAACACCCCAGCTATTACATCAAGAGAGCAGTCCTATTTACCTATATTAATAGTAATAAGCCTTGCCTCTCCTACAGCAGCTACAGGACTGGCTTCAGGTGGGCTGGGACACAGCCTAATCTCTCATCAACAGCTTTCCACAGAATTGAGTACAGCTATTAAGAACTCTGCTATGGTCCTTCACCTGCTGTAGCAACAACTCACCTCAGTGGCATCTGTAGTCCTTCAGAATTATCTAGCCCTTGACGTTGTCATAGCTGAAATGGGAGGAACCTGTCTCTTCCTAAATGAGGAATTTTGTTATTATATAAACCATTCAGGTAAAGTATAATTAGCGGTAAAAAGCTCCAGACTCTGGCTAAACAACTCTATACTGGTTCCCCAACATCCTCAGGGCCATTGGAGGTATCTTTGGAACTATTTGTGCTGGTACCATGCATTTTTGTTACTATGACTTTGTAGTGTATCTTAAAATCAAGTATGTTATTATGCTTAGCCTTATTCTGTTACAATTGCTTTGGGAATCTAAATGAATTTTAGGATTACTTTTTGTACTTCAGTGAAGAATACTTTTGATGGGGACTGTGTTAAATTTGTGGGTTGATTTTGATAAATTATCCACTTTTGTAATATTGATTCTTCCTATCCATGAATATGGACTGTCTTTCCATTTCCTAGTGTCTTCTGCATTTTCTTTCCTGAATATTTTAGTTTTTATTGTAGAAATTCTTCTCTTCCTTGGTTAGATTTATTTCTATGTACTATATTTATTTAGTTATTTTTTTTGTGAAGCAATTGTGAATGTAGTTGTTTCCCTGATTTCATCCTCAGCAGGTTTGTTTGGTATATAGAAAGGTTACTGATTTATGTATATTTATTTTGTACCCTGGTAATTTGATGAAAGCATTTATCAACTCTATCAGCATGCTGGTAGAGTCTTTAGGGTCCCTTCTGTATAGAATCGTGTCATCTACAAATAATGATTTTGACTTCTTCCTTTTCTGTTTCTATTCATTTTATTTGTATCTCTTGTCTTATTGCTGTAACTTAAACTTCCAGTTCTATATTAATTAAAAGTGGGGGAAGTGGACAATCTTGTGTTTTCCTGATTTTAGTGGAAATGCTGCAAGTTTTTACCCATTTAGAATTATTTTGTTGTATATAGCCTTTATTATACTGAGAAATTTTCCTTTTATTCCCAGTTTACTCAGGACATTTATCATGAAGGGATGTTAATTTTGTCATATGACTTTTCCATATCTATTGAGATGATCATGGAATTTTTTTCCTTGATTACATTTATATGGTATATTAAATTCATTGATTTATATATTTTCAGCCAACCCTGCACCTTTGGAATAATATTCACTTGGTCAGGGTAAATAATCTTTTTGATGTGTTTTATATGTTATTTGCCAGTATTTTCAACATTAGCTTTTGTTCATAATTAGTGCCAAATAAACCTTGATTTCTCACAAGCAAGATCTATTATATTTTACTAATTTTAGGTATGTTTGGGCTATTTCTATTGTATATTAGTTTTAGGATATGTATATCCAGTACTATAACACAAAAACATATAATTTACAAGGATTTTGAAAGAGATTTTTTAGAAATGTAGATGAGCTTTTGAAAAGATATTTATAAAATTTGTTATCATGGATCTGAATGAGATGGCTCATCAGTTAAGGTGATTGCTTGCAAATCCTAACAACTCGGGTTTGATGCATCTGGAGTTTACAGCCACTGAAGACTCTGGTGTATTCTCTCCCTCTCTCTCTCCTTCTCTTTTTCTCTCTCTGCTTACAAACACATAAGTAAAACGTTTAATTTTTATTGTGATATGCCCTTCCCTTTATTGTTATTTAAATACAATAGTCCTTAAGGCTTTGTGTAGCATTATCATACACACACACACACACACACACACACACACACACACACACATATATATGTTCTTAAACTAATAATATTATAAATGGTATGTTTTCAAAACATTCAGTTTTATATTTGCTTCTGGCTTATAAAATTGAAGTTGAGTTTTAAAAATTGACCTTGGGTTTGGGAAGATGGTTCCACAGCTAAAAGTGTTTTCTTAAAAACTCTGTAAGCTTTGGGTTTAATTCCCCAGCACTCATGTAAATCCAGGTTCAATGTGTGGCCCCAGCATCTTGCATTGGTTGGCAACAGCAAGAGACCATGGAACACCCATACATACAAATATATAATATGCAAATAAAGAAAAACAAAACAAAAATTGACCTTGTACTAAGAGCATTTGTTAACTTATATTCAATTCTAATAATTTACTTGTTAATTCTCTGGTTTATACTTGTAGCAGACAGCTTCAGGTCACTGAGATAAACTTCCAAACAAGGCACAGTTATGGAGGAAGGGAGATTTATTGAAGTGTACAGATACAGGGGACATTCCATAATAGCAGAAGAAGCTAGCCTACTTTCACAGGTCCAAGGAGAGAGAGAGAGAGAGAGAGAGAGAGAGCCACCAGCCAAAACTGAAAAGCCAACCACACAGCACGAAGACACTGCATAGATTGGAATTCCAAATCCACCTCCACACTTTAGGGCTGGACCCTAAGATATGCCCAGTGACACCTCCTCCAGCAGGGTGGCTTGAGATCTAATATTACAAGTTTTAATAAAATCTTGTATATACCAGTGAGTCATACATTTAAGCTAACACATTATACTCCTGTTCCCCAATAGACTTATAATCATTTCACATTGTACATTGTACTTAGTCCAATTTTAAAGGTCCCCACAGTCTTGCCCAACTTAAGATAGTTCCAAAGTCTCATGTGAGATTTAAGGTGATATATTGGCTGCAAGTCTTTTTAAATCAAACAAGTTATATACTTTCAACATGTAAGGGCATAGAGTAAACATTTTCAACTTCTATAAGGCATAGCAAAAAGAGACTGGAACAATGAAAACTCAATAACCATCAATCAAACATTACATAAACTTTTGCAGTTCAAGTCTGATATAACCAGTATCTGTCAGTCTCCAGATTTACCAACTCTGTCCCTCCAGCTTGGCAGAGTATCCAGGGAAAACTTCCATCCCTAGCCAACAGCCTTAATGGTATATCCAAAACACCTTTGGTTCTCCATGAAAACCATGGTCAGTCTTCCAAAGGCTCTTCCAGCCAATTCATGAGGGTCACCATGCCCTGCCTATATTCCACATCTCAGCAGCAGCTCCTGAAACTGTGTGCATTTCATGACCACTCCATGCATTTATCATGCTTTTGAAGCCAATACTGGGTGTGCAGGACACAGCCATATTCTTAATTCAGAGTAAAAATAAATCATAACCTTAAAAATCAGGTTTCTTTTCCAGTCAACTCTATCCAAAAGAGTTTGCATTTCCATCACAGTCTTTCCTCAGACACCCTTTCCATTGTTTCAATGTAAAGTAGTTGGGCCATCTTCTTTAAGATTACTAATGTGTTTGACAATAGCAGCTTTAGCAACCTAAAACCAGTCTCAGTGCTTGTAAGTTTACCTTGCTTGAGTTTTTCCAACTTAAATCTTAAACCTTTCAGTTCAATATCTTTAGCTACACACATTAGCCCATCATAAATTAAATTTTGATCAAACTCTCTAGGCATGGTTAGAAGAATGCAGCCAGCCATTATGCCAGTAGCCCAGTTTCAAAAAAGTCCTCTTTAGTCTTTCCTTCCCCTTAGAAAGTTCATAAGCCAAGCCTCAAAGTTCATAAGCTAAGCCTCCACAAACATAATTTTCTCTGCACTTAGTATTTTCAGACTCTCATCAGAATAGTCCATAATATGTGGATTACCATTCCAGAAGGCATCTGTAGTTGCAGGCACAAAAATTCCATTCCTCTATCACACAAGTTCAAAACAACAAATCAACAGAGTCAGATTCATCTCAGCATTATACCCCACTCCCAGTACCAATTCTATAGCAGACAGATTCAGGTCACTGAGATGAACTTCCAAACCAGGCAGATTATAAAGTAAGTCATATTAATTGAAACCTACAGACCCATGGGACATTCCATAATAGTAGAAGAATCTGGGCTGCTTTCACAGGTCCAAGCAGAGAGAGAAAAGCCACAAGCCAAAACCCAAAAGCCATTCCACACAGCACAAAGGCACTCTGCATGTCTTTAGATTGGAATTCCAAAATCCACCTCCACACCTTATGGGTGGACCCTAAGGACTGCCCAGTGTCACCTCCTCCAGCTAGATGGGTACAGATCTAATATTACAAACTTTAATAAAATCTGGAATATACTGGGGGGCATATATTTAAAATAACACAATACTATATAAAAACATGTCTTTTACAAATAATGACACCTTTATTACTTCATTTTATACATTTTTCCTTTGCATTTCTGCACAGGCAACAGTCTCTTCTTCACTGATAAAAACGTTTGATGTGTATCTTCTACTTTCCATGATTTCAAAGAGAGGAATCAGTTCTTTATTTCTGATGTATCCTCATTAACTTTGATATTTTCTGTATATTTTCATAGCTAATGATATCAACTTAATGAAGATCTTTCTGTTCTGATTTAGCCAATTTTGAAGATGATAGGGAAAAAAATCCATCTTAAAGGCAAAAATTGCTCATATAGTTATTTTGACGCAGGTCCCTCAATCCAAAAGCCGCTATCACATATTTTTAATTCTTATGATGTTAGCTCTACACATCCAGGTACTAACTCTGTCTTAGCTAGAGTTGTATACTAATTAAAACAATTATATGTAATGCCATTCAAAGATCTGTCTGCATTTTATTAGCTGGTGGATTTTCTATAGGCTTTGTTTTAGACCCATGGTCCCATTTTCTTCTGATCTAGATAATTCTTTTGAATTACTTTTTTTTTAATTTTTGAAATTTAAAACTACAATTTCTTCCCTTCTCTTCAATCAAAACTAGCAAGTCCCCCCGCCCCCCTGTGACAGGCAAGCATTCTCCTTCTACTGAGCCATGACAATCTTTTCCCCCTTTTTTTTTGGGGGGGGGGGTTGAGGTAGGGTATCAAACTAGCTCAGGCTGATCTGGAATTAACTATGTAGTCTAAGGGTGGCTTCAAACTCATGGCAATTCTACTACCCCTGACTCCCAAGTGTTGGGTTTAAAGGCCTATGACACCATGCCTGGCTTCTCTTTCTTTTTACATGAGGATATTTAATTTGTTTTCATTTAGTGTAATTATCAGTATTTTAAATATTCATCTTTTGTTTCATGTTTTTAAATTTTTTTCAAAAATTATTTGCATGTATATGTGCATGCACATGTGTGTTTGTGCATGTGTGTTTGTGAATATGTGTATGCCAGGGTCTCTTGCTGCTGGACACAAATGCCAGACACGTGTGCCATTTTTGGTACATATACATGGTTATGGTACATACATGGTTACTGGTACATAGTTACTGTGGAATTGAACCTGGGCCAGCAGGCTTTCCAAGCAAGCACCTTTGATGGCTAAGCCATCTCCCTAGTACCTTAAATCTATCTTATCAGTCTTGTTTAATTAATTTTATTTGTTTTATATCATCTTTACTTTTTTATTTTTTGTGGATTATTTTATTATTTAATCACTATTTTTTTCCCTTTAGTAAACTGGACATTCTGAAAAATATTTTAATTATTGATAATTTTTTATTTGTCCTCAAAATTCCTTCCCCTTTATGATGCTGGTTTCATTAACTACCTTCTCAATTACATGCCATGTATATAAGTAAGGCATGCATGTGTATGTATGTGTATATACTGCCAGGCTCCCCATGCAGGTAGTGCTGAGGAAGGATCAGGCCTGCTGGTTCCACCCAAGGGGTTGAAGAGGAGGGTGGGTGTTGATGTCCAGGAACACACAACTGAACCAGGAGTCTTGTCGAAGCAGGAACTCACTTTATTGTAACAGGCAGGTGCTTATATAGCTTTAAGAATGAGGGTGGGGATTTTAGGATGGGGTGAGTTTTAAGGGCCAATTGCATATCACGACTTCTGAGATGTTTGGTTCTAATCACATGAGAGAGAACTCCAATTTCCTATGCGGAAGTAGCAGGTCTGAGACCATTTGGCACCCTGCTGAGTCATAGCTGGCCAGAAGCAGGTCACCAAACTTTAGCTAGGCTCTGGAAGTTCCACTAGGCCTCATGTCTGGGCGTCTCAAGGCCCAACATTTCCCCCTTTTGTTTTTGTAAGAGCAGTAGTCACCATGGCCCCTGTCTTAGGTTTTCCCCCTCTGGAGATCTTACCCATCACTGGGTACCATGTGTTTAGCTCACTGAGAACCCATTTCGTGGCCTGTCTTAGGTTGTCTCAGTCAGTCTGAGATCTTACCCATCATCAGTCACATGGAGGGCAGAGGAGGTGGCAGTGGGTCATCTGAGGAACTTAATTCCCGAGTTTCCAGCCTGTGGTAATGTATCTCAACCTGATGGAGTTTTATTGCCTCTAGCTGCTGGTGAATAAATTGTGTAATTTTGTTAATTACACAAGGCCTGACAGGATAAAGGAAAGGAGAAGAAGAGATCCAAGTAGAGGGAGGAGGTAGGGTAAGAAGCCATGTAGGCCCGTCCACAGTGGGTTGTCCTGGAGGTCCTGCCATCTCTTCTCCAGGTCCTCTTGAAGTCTTTTGATTTTGTCTTGAACAATTCTCAATCTATTGGCATAGAAACAGCATTTTTCCTGTAAAAACAAGCATATGCCTCCCTTTTCTGTAAACATGCTGTAGAATTAAGTTCAGATTTAGATCCATGATGGCCAGACAAGTCTGTGTCCTTAGGGGATGGCTTGATGACACCAGACATGGTGTGGATGGGAGCAGGTCTCCCCAGTAGATTTGCTCCATCTTCCGGGACAGAGCTCTCACTCAAATGAGGGGCCAAACGCCTTGAGTCTCCTCCAGGTCTGCCCACACAGTGTGTCCACTAGGGAGGTATGACCTGTTCAGAAATACAAAAGCCGCAGATGCAGATTGCCAGTGAACCGAAAGTGAAAGGAAAGAGAAAGGGAATGAAGAGATGTTGACAAGCAAGTACAGGTTATAGAAGCAAAGTTTAGCACATTAAATATGAAGACTGCCTCATAAGTTATGAGGGTACACTCACCCGCACACCAGTTGACTTCCCCAATGAGAATGCCTCACATGGGGCACTAGTCTGCTGGGTTCCTGTAGCCTTACATTGGGCGCCAGGCTGCCGGGCTCCCCAGGCAGGTAGTGCTGAGGAAGGACCAGGCCCACTGGTTCCTCCCAAGGGGTTGAGGAGGAGGGTGAGTGTTGACGGCCAGGAACACACCACAGAGCTTGGAGTCTTGTCAAAGCAGGAACTCACTTTATTATAACAGGCAGGTGCTTATATAGCTTTGAGAATGAGGGTGGGGATTTTAGGATGGGGTGAGGTGTAAGGGCCAATAGCATACTGCGACTTTTGAGATGATTGGTTCTAAGTATGCGAGAGAGAACTCCAACTTCCTATGCAGAATTAGCAGGTCTGAGCCCATTTGGCACCTTGCTGAGTCATAGCTGGCCAGAGGCAGGTCACCAAACTTTAGCTAGACTCAGGAAGTTCCACTAGGCCTCACGTCTGGGCCTCTCAAGGCCCAACATATACATAACCCCAAGTTACTGTTACTACTCTTTTGTAGAGTCAACACTTAAGTGAGCCTGTGTGTTTATCTTTTCTATTTCACCTTTTCTGTACCTTTATTTTTTCATTTGTATAGTTAATATTATTTTTTATTTTCTTATTTAGCAGATCTTAT
Source organism: Jaculus jaculus (assembly GCF_020740685.1). Taxonomy (NCBI): domain Eukaryota; kingdom Metazoa; phylum Chordata; class Mammalia; order Rodentia; family Dipodidae; genus Jaculus; species Jaculus jaculus. The sequence goes on along the minus strand of NC_059114.1, from coordinate 39,039,259 downwards.
GTGCATGAACTATCAGTCTCTGTTTGAAATGTCTTTGTGACTTGCTTCCATATTTAAAGTACATATGAATTTTTACTTTATGTAGCTGGCTTTAAGCTCCTGATAGTTTTTATCTCCATGTTCTAAGTGATGGGATTATAGACGTACTACTATTACATGGGGCTTATATGCACATTTGGTGGAACAGTTCAGGTTGGAAATTTCCTTTTATCATATTGAAGAAATCATTCAGGTATTATTGTTGAAAAGTTAATTACAATTTTATCTTTTTCTTCTTTTTGGAAAACCACTTGTGGGTCTCATTACCTATATTTAAGTCATTCAGCTATAATTGAGTATTATTTTTATTTTTTCTGTTTACTTTGGCTGCTCATGAATATATAGCTTAAAATACTTCTCTATATCTGAAACCTTCACAGGCACCATTTTTTTTACTAGCATATCTTCCTCTTTGTCCTCTCTTTTCCTTGTCAATTCTGATTCTTTGTTCTGTAAGCATGATGATTCTGGTTTTGTCTGTTTAACTTGCTCCTTTGTTGAGTTCTATGTTTCAAATTTATATTTTTTTATATATCAGCTTCTGCATATAACATGTATTCCCATCTCTTGTCCTCCAAGTTTTTATTATAGCAGGTTTTTACTATTTCTAATTTCCTGTTAATAGTGGTTAGAACCAGAATGGTTCCATCTTTGGACTCAGATTGCTATCTCATTGCAATTCTGTTTCCCTGTGTGACCCAACTACCCCTCCTATTTATCACATTCCTAGAGTGATCCAGACCACCCATCTCCATTATTACTTTCCTGTAGTAGCCCAAGCCCTGATGCAAGGAGGACTGTTCTACAACCAAGGAATTATAATGACCCCTACAGCCCCATAAGTATTCCCTAGTCTACAAGGGAAGGCTTCTGACCTTGTCTGGTTAGAGCCCTTTTCCAGCTTTTCCAAAATAAACCCTATCTCTGCTGTTGAGTCATGTCATCTCTCATGTTTCTTTCTTGACATTTTAACATATGGTTCTGAAATCCAAGCAGGTGCTGGGACTGAGGGCCCTCTTGCAACCCAAGGAGCAATGAACAGTGGCAGCTCATCCTGGGCTAACCCCTGGACCCTGAGGTGTCTTTGATCCCTACCCTGTTTCTCTCTCTCTCTCTTTCTCATACACACCTTGGCAAGTTGCATGAGAATTTCAACTCCCCTGGGTGGGACTGCGAGGCCAAGACCAAAGCTACTCTTTGGTGTATTCTCAAAACTCCCAGGTGGCTGGAGCAAATCTTTGACAGTCTGGAAGAGTGATTTACCTGCCTTAAAGCTTTTCCTTCTCCCTTCTTACTAGCTTCAGCCATAGAGAGGTAATTTTCCATGTCCATTGGATCATCCTACACCAGACCATCTTTAGCCCAAGGAATGGTAAGTTAGCCTCAGTCCATCTGTCTTCCTATGGTACCTAGGAAGAACAGACCTGACTCCCTTGTCTTGTCCTGGGAGGACTGCTCTGGGAGCCTCTGTTCAGAAGTTATTTCTCAGGAATGCCTGCTTTCATTCTGAACCTTCTGTCCTTCTCCATAAGAAGGTATCCAGCCTCTGTCTTCAGATCAGGGGCACCTGATCCTCAGACAAATTCCCTGGCATTTTTCACCCTTCCGTGGGTTCCCAAATTTCTAAAGCTTTACTGACTTCCCATCTGTAATATCTCCTGGAAAAGGAGACATAAAGCCCAAATGCCTCTGTTTTTTTTTTTTTTTTTTTTTTTTCCTTCACAATTTGGTCACACCATTCCTGCTGACCTAAATGGCAAACTTGACTTCCAAATTCTTAAAGTCCTTGATAACTTCATAAACCGGACTGGCAAGTGGCAAGACGTCACCCATATTCAGTCATTCTTCTAATTGGATCTCTTTCCTTTATGTAAGCTCTGCTTTCCAACCCAGGTCTTCCTCCTCAGGGAAGAACCTTCTTTCCACCCCATTAAACAGTTCCTGTTAGCAACCTACCTTGCCCCAGCCCAAGAAGATTACCACAGTCCTACTTCGCTGTGCTACTACAAATGGCAATCTCCCTCCCTCCCTTTCTCTTTCTTCCTTCCCTCCCCCCTTCCTTCCTTCCTTCCTTCCTTCCTTCCTTCCTTCCTTCCTTCCTTCCTTCCTTCCTTCCTTCCTTTCTTTCTTTCTTTCCTTCTTTCTTTCTTTCTTTCTTTCTTTCTTTCTTTCTTTCTTTCTTTCCTTCTTTCTTTCTTCTTTCTTCCTTTCTCTCTCTCAGCACAGTCCTAGACTGCAATTAAATTTGTTTAACCTGTTTCTGTTCAAAGTGCAGCTATAAAACTGGCCTTTGAGAATGGCCTTTAGTCCATTCTTCAGATATGACTGGTTTCTTCCTTTGTACCTCTTGTTCTACTTTGAAGATTTCTAACATGACTTGCTTTAACATAAGTTGCTTTCCAAGAGAAGTCTGCCTATGATCAGTAGCCATATTGTGAGATGGGGACTCTGTTCTTTCCCCTGTGGACCTTCATTTAGCGATCACAAACAATGGCCACATAGATTGTTTCTTATGAATCAAGGTAAAACTAATAGTACCTTCTCATTAACTCCATACCTTCTCAGAGTACATGCAGATGTCTCCCACATGTTAGTCTTCCAAGAGTCAAGATGTCAGTTTTAAGTTCAAACTGCAAGTAGCTGTTATTCTGTCTTTAAACTTACTTAATACTTTAAAGAAAATTATCAGGATAACAGTTTGGCAATGAAATATTGTCTATATTGCTAATATGGGAACATTGGCTAATGAGTGAGTACACATATAAATTTATTAATATTAAATTAATGTATGTCCTTATTGATCTAAAGTATAATTAAAATCCTAAGAAAAGGACATATCTTTCTAATCATGTTTCATGTTTTTGGACATGTCTAACAATTGCCAGCCATGTCATATCATGTGTCTGTTTCATGTAGTCTGTCTTTGTATATGGCTAAATTTGTGATCTGGTACTTATGATTATTAAGTGTTATAATGTTTATAGATGTATTTTAAGATGATGTTAAATTACTAAAGACAGGTTTACAATATATTTAAAGTAATTCATATCACTTAGGTTTGAAGCTTGTTCATGCTTACTACAACTGTAGACATGTGTATATGCCAAAGGTCTAACATTGCCTTCTGAATGTTTATTATAATTTAAACTTGTAGAGAAGTGATTAATTTAGTTTACTGGCAAAACACAAAATGTTATTTTTTGCCTATATTTATACATGCTAAGATAAAATACACTTGCTTTTTGCCAAGCCACAGCTTCCTGGGTTTTCAGCTAATTTATAAATTTTTATAATAGGAATGGTGTTGTAGTCAGATTCACATTGCTGGCAGAAAACACCTGACCAAGAGCAGCTTGAGGGGAAAAAAAAGTTTTATTTTGGCTTGTAGACCAGGGGAAGCTCCATGATAGCAGGGGAAAATGATGGCATGAGAGGAGGGTGGACATCACCCCTTGGCCAACAGTGGATGGGCAACAGCAACAGGAGGGTGTACTAAACACTGGAAAGGGGAAACTGGTCATAATACCATAAGCCCACCCCCCAACAATATACTGCCTCCAGGAGGCATTAATTCCCAACATCCATCAGCTGGGGACCTAGCGTTCGGAACACCTAAATTAATGGGCATCACCTGAATCAAACCACCACATTCTGCCCCTGACCCCCATACATGATGGAAAATTCAATGCATTTTCCTAACTTTAAAAGTCCCCATAGGGCAGAAAGTATGTCAGAACCACATGTTTGGTCATGCTACACAGAGACATTGCTTCCTACTCATAACTGATGGCTAAACCCACAATGCACAACCCATATTCCACACAACAAGGAGGGTCCCTGCAGAGGGGGACAGTCAGGGTGTAGGCTAACAATGGTACCAACTTGACTACATCCACTGAGTACAAAACTAATTTTAAAAAGTCCCCATAGTCTTTTATCACTCCCAATAATGTTCAAACATTCCCATAGTCCAAAGTCTTTTAACTGAGTCATAATGCCAAAAAAACCCAAAAACCTCATAATGGCACAGAATATACATTCACACTGCAAAAGATGGCATTGGGCATAGCAAATAAATATTCAACCAATATAAGATTTAAAACAACCAGGGCAAACATCAAGCTCTGTAGTTGGAAGTCCAACAACTCTAGCCAGTAACAAGTCTCTGAGTCTGATGATAAGTCTCTGGAGAAACAAATGTTCCAATTCCACCCCTCCAGCTAGGCTGCGCACAGTGCTGGAAAACTTCGTCCAGGGCCAGCATCCCTCCTTAGCAGCTGTCTTGTAGTCCTGGCATCTCCACTGGGTCTCCACTGCAACCCACAGTCCATCCTCATGGCTTCACCAGGTTTCTATGCAGGCAACCAGCAAACCTGCTTCACACTGCTCATGGGCATTCCAAAACAGAAGACTGTGCTGGAAATCCAATGACCCTCTCTTTCCTGCATTTCTTATACTCCATAACACCAGGTGGGGTACCAAGTTGTTAATCCAGGGGTGAATAAAGCAGACTTTGAAGAAGAGGACACTTCTTCAGTATTAAGGCCCCTTTAGAAGACTGCATTATTTCTTTTGCCTCAATGCAGGTGAGCTAGCCCAATCTAAATGGTTGTAATTTCTCAAACAATTGAAGCTGAACAGGCCACAGTTTTGGCCCAAAGATTTCATTTCTTCTGTGCCATATCCCTCTGCTCACATCAGTTTGTTTCTACACATAGAAAGCCTGCACAAGTTCCTAGGACACATGCATAACAGCAATCCTCTCACACAAACTGTTTCTATCCCGGTCCAGTTTTTAGCTATCGTGAATTGAACAGCTGTAAACATGGTTGAGCAAATATCTCTGCATTGAAGAGTGAGCCTTTAGGAAGATGCCCAATAAAGTAATAGCTAGGTTAGTTGGTAGCTCTATTTTCATTTTTTATATGTGTCTGCATATTTATTTCCATAAACATTGTACAAATTTGCATTCCTACTAGCAGTGAATGAGGGTTCCTCCTTCCTAATCCTCCTTCCCAACTTCCTTGCCAGCATTTATTGTTCATTGATTTTTTAATGATTGCCATCCTGACTAGAGTAAGGTAGATCTCATAGTTGTTTTAATTTGCATTTCTCTGATGGTTAAGGATGTTGAGCATTTCCTAAGTATTAGCCATTTGTATTTCTTCCATTGAGAATTCCCTATTCAGTTCTCTGTTCCATTTTTTGAGTGGATTTTTTATATTTTTTATTGCTTAATTTTTTGAGTTCTTTATAAATTCTAGATATTAGGCCTGTGTAAGTGGTATGGTTGATGAAGATTTTCTCTTGTTCTGTGGGTAGTCTGTTGGCTTTATTTATGGCATATTTGCCTATACAAAGCTTTTAAATGTCATGAGATTCCACTAGTAAGTAATTGTTTATTTTCCTAGGCTTTTCCCCACTCCTGTATCATTTTTTCTACCAGGCATTTAAGAGTCTCAGGTCTTGTGCTGAGGTCTTTAATGTCTACACCATCCAGTGGTGTTGGGATAAACACCAAATGAACACACAATACACAAAGTCTGGTGTAAAGGAGCATCGGGGGTTCCCTGGAGAGAGAACCCCACACTGTGTGTACTTGCAGCTTTTAGTTAGATTCATTAATAGAAAACTATGGGGAGCTATAGTTGAATTAAAAGAAGTTTGTAATTATTGGCATATGACAAATAACAAGTTGATTTACTCATGTATGTCCTTATAGACCACAAATTGCTTGCCTCATACTTATCAGTTCAGATCACATTCATGAGTTATTTGGTTCATGATCATTTCATCAGGGAATCTTTGCAGTAGCTGTGAGCTCCTGCCTTCAAGATAGTACACCCAAGGTACACAGCCTCCCATGTCCTTAGGCTTAGCTTGTACAAAGATTAATCTGTTGTGAATTAGTTTGATGTCCACATCTTTCTGATTTAGCTTGGTATATACACCTCCCCTTTCCCTTTTCTTTTAAAAGTCATTATAAAATCAGATATGTTATTTGGCTATGCAAAATACAAATAAGGAAAAGATAATTTATCCAGTAGCCACCAGAGTGGGAGATCAAGTATTTGAAAACCAGGAGGATGGATTAAACCAAGATAAATTGTTGGCAAAATCCTCATACCAAGATGTCTCTTAAATATTATCTTGTAAAGCAAGTATAGTTTGACTAACTTGGTCATATAGCTGATTAATATCTATCATAATATTATCATGAGATGCCCTTAAAGATGTTTTTTCATGCTATCCTGTATGGTCAGATTCATTCCAAGGATGTGAAGTGACACATATGGGCTTATGTCTCCAATCACAACATAATGCTTCCCGGAGCTATGTGGCTTGAATTTGGTCCCCAACATACATTATGGTAGATTCAATTAATTGCACTCAAGTCAGCAGTTTTTGTCTATCTCATGTGGTATAGTAAGGGCATTAGTTACATTATGTACAGCCTGTTGTATAAATTAAGCCATTTGAGTAGATTGAGTGATTGCTGCCACAACTGTGGCAGAAGCAGCCAAAATAAAACCAGCAGCAACTATGACAACTATAAGCATAACACCAAGCACTTAGGTCAGTTGAAGGATTGTACTATTTTATTAATGATGGTAATGGTCCTGTATTCTTCCCAAGGCTCAGTGAGACTTACTCATACATAGGCACAGGCCTTATGCCACAATATTTTGATACTTTGATCAAGAGGCAAGAGGTTAGTACATGCAGTATACTAGCAGCTAGAAGGACACAGAATATGAAATTGATTTTTTGTGTAATGTTAAAAGGACCACAGACTTCTGGGTAAGATGGCAGCTTAGAAGCCACACCAAGCTAGTGTCGGGAAGGATTTAAGCAAAACACCAGCAAAATACACGCTTCTTCTGAAAAGTGAAGGAGTATAGGTTATTCTTAGACACAGCTAAGAAGATGGAGAGACCAGGACCAACCAGAAAGGAGGAAAATGGCCAGAGTCCCACTGAGGTAATCATTACCCAAGATCTGTGCACCTGCCCTGTGCAGTCCTGCCAGGTGTGCCAGGCAGCAGCCGCAGCAGAGACCAAGCAACAGATGTTTCAACTCTATCAGCCTTCTTGCAAAGTTAAGAAATCTGAAGGAAAGAGAGCTGAGATCAACTAAAGAGCTACTGAAAGTGCAAGCAATTCCAGAAGTCTGAACTCTCCCATACCTCACTATCAGAGCTATGAACCTCCAGCATTGAGCCCCCAGTGGCAGCACAGCCAGCAGAGTAAATCAAAGGTACAGCTTCACAGTACAACATTGAGGGAGTGAGGTGGGCTCTCAGTATTGGTGAGATTGGAAGCAACCCCAAAAGGTAATGAAGCTGACTGAAAAAACAAACAAACAAACAAACAAACAAACAAACAGGTACAGTCTGGCAAAAGCTAATCTCTCTTTCCTTCTCAGGGCAAGTTATGGGGTCTATATTCTAGGTTGGCTTTATATTTTCAAATAACTGGTATGTGGGGGTTGAATTTTGCTGCCTTTGGTGCTTTCCTATATGGCCTTTGAGTTTTGCTTCTGTCATTATTGGGGCAGGGTCTGATCCAGATCCAGGTTGACCTGGAATCCAATAAAGAACAGAGATCTCTACCTCCCAGCTGAAAAGATTAAGGGTGTATAACAACACACCTTAGGGATTTTGGCTTTATATGACTATCTGTTTTAATCCCCACGATTGCATACTTTGTGCCAGTTTTTGATTGTGTATGTTACTCGGTTAAAATTTAGAATTTACCAGTAAATTATTCCACCCAGTTCACTATAATACTTGCTTAGCAAGCAAACTCAACACCTAGGATTACTTCTGTGGCTTGAGAGGAGGACAAGAGCTACACCTGGCACCTTGAACTCATATCCTGAGGGTACATACAGTTCCATATCTGGGAACACTGCAGATAAGTAGAAAACCCAAGTATCAAATCAATTCAGGGTGCAAAAGTTGCTACAATATAATACAATAAACACAAAGAATCAAGACAATATAGTCCCACCAAAAACTATAAATCCATCAGAAATGATCACCAATGAGACTGTTTTAGATGAAATGCCTTACAAAGATTTCAAGAAAATGATAGTATCTATGCTCAAAGAAATCAGAGAAGAAATGAAGGGAATCAAAGAAGAAAATGAAGGAATTAAAGAAGGAAACAAACTTCTGAAAGAGAACACAGGAAACCAGCTTAATGAAATAAAAAGGTATTACAAAACACAAGTAAGGAAATAGAAATACTGAAATAAAAACAGGCTGAAATCCTGGCTCTGAAGAATACAGTCAATGAAATAAGAAACTTTTTGGAAAGCCTCTTTAGTAGAATGGATGAAGGAGAGAACAGAATATCTAAACTAGAAGACCAGGTTGCAGCCCAACAAAGAGAAAGACAAGCTAATAGTAAGGTATGAATATGAATATGAATTTCAAGATACCTGTGATGCTATGAAAAGATCAAACATAAGAATGCAGGGTATAACAGAAATAGAAGAATTTCAAACCAGAGGCTTAGTAGGTGTGTTAAATAAAATCATAGAAGAAAATTTTCCTCAAATTGGGAAAGAAATGCCAATGCAGATACAAGAAGCTTTTAACACCCAACCAACAAAATCTGGAAAGAACCTCTCCTCATCATGTAATAATTAAACTACTAAACACACAAACCAAAGAAAATATATTGAAAGCAGTTAGAGAGAAGAAGCAAGTCACCTACAAAAGGCAAGCCTATCAGAATAACTGAAGATTACTCAACACAAACTTTAAAAGCCAGAAGGGCTTGGAATGATTTATTCCAAATTCTGAAAGATAACAACTGTCAAGCAAGATTAATTTATCCTGCAAAGCTATCTATCCAAAGTGATGGAGAAAAAAGGACATTCCACAACAAAAACAGGCTAAAGGAATTTATGACAACTAAACCAGCTCTACAGAAAATGCTTGAAAGAATTCTTAATGCCAAAGAGAAAGCAAAACACACACAGTAGGAAATAGGAATAAATAAACCACAATTAAAACAAACGAGTAAAGGGAAAACAGGAACACTACAAAATAAGAAGAATGGTGAGAATAAATTCATACCTTTTAACCTTAACTCTTAATATCAATGGCCTAAATGCACCATCCAAAAGAACAGTATTGCAGAATGGATTACAAGGCAGGATCCTGCCTTTTGTTGTAGCAAACTCATCTCTCAATGAAAGATGGACACTGCCTTAGGGTGAAAGGATGGAAAGTGGTATTTCAAGCAAATGGGCCTAGGTAACAAGCAGGGGCTGCTATCCTAATTTCTGACAGGATAGACTTCAAACCAACATTAGTGAGGAAAGATAAAGGAGGTCATTTTTTTATTGATTAAAGGAACACTCCAGCAGGAGGACATTATAATCCTAAACAAGTATTTACCTAACACAGGGGCTCCCAGTTTCATCAAACAAACACTATTACATTTAAGGTCACAGATAGCATCAAAAACAATAGTAGTGGGAGACTTCAATACCCAACTTTCATTAATTGATAGGTCATCTCATCAAAAACTAAACAGAGAGACATCTGAATTAAATGATGTCATGGAACAAATGAACCTAACAGATACCTACAAAATATTTCATCCAAATGCTGCAGAATATACATTTTTCTCAGCATCATATTGAACACTCTCTAAAATAGACCATATGTTAGAACATGAAGCAAATCTCTACAAATATAGGGAAATTGAAATAATCCCTTGTACTCCATCTGACCACAATGGGATTAAACTGCAAATCAGCAATAAGAAATGCTACAGAGCATACAGAAATTCTTGGGGTCTAAACTGTTCACTATTGAGTGATCAATGGGTCACTGAAGAACCAAAAAAGGAAATCAATAAATTCATAGAATCAAATGATGATGATAATACAACATATCAAAACCTTTGGGACACAATGAAGGCAGTAATAAGAGAGAAATTTATAGCTCTAACTGCCTATATTACAAAATTAAAGAGTTCACAGATAAACAATCTAATACTCTACCTTAAGCTCTTGGAAAAAGAAGAACAAGGCAAACAAAAGAGCAGCAGATGAGAAGAAATCATAAAGATTAGGGAATAAATTAATGAAATAGAAACCAAAACAAAACAATACAAAGAATCAATGAAACAAAGAGTTGGCTCTTTGAAAAGATAAAGAAGATTGATAAACCCTCAGCAAATTTGACCAGAAGAAAGAGAGAAGAGACAAAAATTAATAAAACTAGAGATGAAAAAGTCACCATTACAACAGATACCAAAGAAATTCAGACAATTATAAGAATATATATGCCTCTAAGTTTGAAAATCTGAAATGATTTTCTTGATTCATATGACCTACCAAAATTAAATCAAGATGAGATAAACCATTTAAATAGACCTATAACAGTACAGAAGTCCAAGCAGTTATAAAAAGTCTCCCAACTAACAAAAGCCCAGGCCCAGATGGATTCACTGGGGAATTTTACCAGACCTTCCTGGAAGAACTAACACCAATGCTTCTCAAACTTCTCCATAACTAGAAAAGGAAGGAATTCTACTGAGCTCCTATGAAGCCAGCATCACCCCCATACCAAAACCAGGCAAAGACAGAAGAAAAAAAGCAAATTACAGACCAGTCTCCCTCATGAACATAGATGCAAAAATTCTGAACAATATATTGGCAAACAACACAAGAATATATCAAAAAGATTATTCACCCTTACCAAGTTGGATTTATCCCAGGGATGCAGGGTTGGTTCAACATATGCAAATCTCCTGGTGCTAACTTACTCTCTGTTGGAGAATCTGCTTCTCTTTTTCAGTTATATGTAGATCCTAAGGAAAGAGCCACCCCATCATACCTCAAAAGGGCCTCAGCTGAAACTAAGAACAATTGGTGAAACAAGCAAGGGTGTTGTTTTCCTGATGAACCAGATACCAGCACAAAGGGGAAAGAGACCAACACAGATAAAAATCAACTCCTACTAAATCAGAGATCCAGAGCCTCAGAGGCCCCAACACCTCATCAGTGAAGCACACCAAAAATGAACCCAACATGGCTCAGGGAAATTTTGCGGAAGAGGGGGTGGAAAGAATGTCAGAGCCACATGTTGGGTCATGATATGCAGAGACATTTATCTTACCCATAACTGTGGGCTAACTCTACGATGCATGACCCATATACCTCAACAAGGAGGGGCCAGTGGGGAGGGGGTAGGTCATGGATGAGCCTAATAATGGTACCAAATTGACTGTATTTACTGAATACAAAAATAATTAATAAAAAGTATTGAAAAACATGCAAATCAATAAATGTACTATGTCATATAAATGGTCTGAAGGACAAAATCACATGATCATCTCAATAGATTCAGAAGAAGCATTTGACAAAATGCAACATCCTTTCATGGTAAAAGTATTACAGAAACTGGGACTACAAGGAACATATCTCAACATAATAAAAGCTATTTATGACAAACCTATGGCCAACATAAAACTAAATGGTGAAAAACTCAGATTTTCCACTAAATTCAGGAACAAAACAAGGGTTTCCACTGTCTCCACTTTTATTTAATATAGTATCAGAAGTCTTAGCTATAGCAATAAGGCAAGAGACACTCCTAAAAATAAGCTGCACTGTATGAAGTCTTATGGGAGACAGACATCATCACTGGTGAAACAGTGGACACTGGAAATCTGAAGTTTGACCAGACAGGCCAAATGACTGTCTGAGTGCAATAGTGGCATGTTTGTTCTCAGGGAAATCAAATTCTCTCTAATTGGACTGAAGGTCCACTCTGTGAGAGGGAATATGTGCCCAGTACTTGAAACCTAATCAAAAGACTATGGCAAGTGAGGCTATGAGCTTTAGGAGTATCAAGCCTGCACTTGTCTGGATAAATGCACATATTACTCTCACCAAAGTGCCCTGAAAGTACTACACTTAATGTTCATACTCATATATTAATGCTACTCTCACTTCTGGTTAGAGAAGCTTCTCTTTTCAGATGGCAATGACCACTGGGGTGACACAAAAGGCAACATAATGCTGAGAAGGGATGGAGGAGTGTCCAGCACTGAAACATTTCATACCCTCCCAGGCTCAGGGTCCATTGTGGAAGAGGTGGCCAAAATAATGTAAGAGCCAAAGGAAGGGTACCACTCCTTACATACAACTGTCTGGACAGAATTTGGCCTCAATATCCAAGACCTCACAGTGCCTAGCAATACCTACACAAGACTCTAACAATAGGAGAAAAAGATGATGACATTAACTTAAAAGAGAGACTAATGGAGAGAGGGAGGGGATATAACAGAGAGCAGAGTTATGGAGGGGAGGGAAATACTATGGTTTGTTGTCTGTAAGTATAGAAGTTGCATATACTATCACCGAGAAAGAAATATGGGTGGGGAGTAACAAGTTGAGTTGGGCCAGTGTGCTAACAATGAAAAGTAATTATAGAGACATTATTTAGTTTTGTATATTTACTTCTCCACATTGAATAATTTAAAAAGGTAGAGCCAAGTCACCAAATTGAGGTTTGTCGTGCTTCTTTCTCTTAAAAGTTTTTTTGGTCTGGATAGTCCTCCTTCTCCCCATATGAAAGTATCATTGCTATATAATGTTGAACCATTTAATAGAAGTATGAAGGGACAAGGAACAAGTATGTTTATCATGAATCTAACTTTTAGGGTCCCAATCAATAATATTATGATTTCCCAATGTGGTAACATGTCCTGTAGGGCTCAGACATATTTCTCAAGAGATTTCTTGATATTCAGGATGAGGACCTGCATGAACAGGGCAGTTAGGTTTGTGGCTGAAACAAATTTCTTGTTTCTTTGCCACATGCAAACAAAATATCAGCTTAGACAGTTTGTAAGTGGAACCAATTCTCTCACTTGGGTGTAAGGCATAAATCATTAGAACCCATGCATATGAGAAAATGAGTGGATCAATAACTGATTTCTGAGGATGAAATGTGGGTAATATTAAATTGGCTATGTATTTCAGGAGGCTGTTTGTCTCCTAGCCAAGATGTGTCATTATTAAAAATGAGCATAAGACTTTGGCTGCAAGGCCACTGGGAAATGCTGCTGGAACTGAGCTGATAACCTCCTCCATGTAGACCAGCAGACAGAAAGCTGGAAGAAGCCATTCTACGTGTAGTTCAATGGGAGAAAGAGATACCACCAGTGAAGATACACAACAGTGGACACTGCAAGCTGTATACTTGGCCAGCTGGGTCGAATGAACCAGTGGGTGCAATAGTGGTACATCTGTCATGGTGGAAACCAACTGCCCTCCAATTGGATTGGAGGCCTGTTCCATGGGGGAGTGGGGAACACGTCCCTGATACTGAAAACTTAAAACAGGGGTAGTCATGAGCCCTAGGGGTGTAACATCTGCTGATGTCTGGAACAATGTATATACTATGCTTATCAAACTGACCAGTAAGCACTTCTCTTAATATTTATACCCTTATATTAACATTACTCTCACTTTGGGTAGAGAATCTTCTCTTTTCAGATGGCAGTGACCTTGGGATGACTCAGAAGGTATCATAGTGCTGGAAGGAAGTGACTAGAGTACTGAGTAACATCTCAATTACACCTTCCAAGGCTCAGGGTCTAATGCGGAAGAGGTGGCAGAAAAAATGTAAGAGCCAAAGGAAGGGTAGAACTCCTTACAATGTGCTCCCTCCAGACATAAAATGGCCTGGATATCCATGACCTCATAATGCCTGACACTACCTACACAAGACCATTATAAGAGGAGGAAAAGATCATGACATCAAAATAAAAGAGAGACTGATTGAGATGGGGAGGGGATATGATGGAGAATGGAATTTCAAAGGGGAAAGGGGGAGAGAGGGAGGGTATTACCATGGGATATTTTTTATAATCATGGAAAATGTTATTAAAAATTGAGAAAAAATGAGTAAAATACCGACCCATCCATGTACTATGTTCCCATAAAAATCCACAATGAAAGTCCAGTAATCATTTCCTTTGATCCTAGGTAAATACATTATGACACAGGAGATGACCACTATTATGACCACAAACATAGTAAGAAGTGTCCAAGGGTGCCCCGACATAGTCAGAACTATCTCAGCCTTGTGGGAAAGCTTCTTCAGGCTCCCCTAGATCACATTGAGCCAGTTCCTATTGTGCAGCAGGAATGGGTAGCTGGATGGAGTTGGTCTGAGTTTCTGCAAGGATCTGGGAAGTTGAAATTCTGCTATGCTGCTGTTGCTGTTTGGGCTTTCATTGGAGTTTCCAGCTATCTGGCCATTTATTCCTCCTCAAGTTGCACCATCTGAATTATGCAAATCAGCTGCTCTGCCATGTAGAGTTTAATACACCTTGCTGGTAGCCACTGTGTTTTGTCCTGTAATGAAACAGACCCATATCCTCCCACCCATGTTAATAGTGGGGAGGGCACTTGATGTAAACCTCCTTGTGGGTCTTTCCAAAGGACTAGATTGCATGTTTGCCTAGGTGTATCTCTCCAGTGCTTTTGAGCAGCTGTGAGACCATCTTCTTGAACATTAAAAAAGTGGCACATGCATCTGGAGTTTGTTTGTAGTGGCTGGAGGCCCTGGCATGTGCATTCTCTCTCTCTCTGTCTGTCACTCTCAAATAAATAAAGAAAAATTTTTTTAAAAAATTAAGAGTAGACTTCCGGTTAAGATGGCAGCGTAGGTACCATGCCAAAGCAGCCTGGGGGGGGAAAGACCAAAAAAAACTCAGCAAAATACACACTTTTACTAAAAAGTGAGGTGTATAGGAAGTTGAGGCGGCAGCGGAGAAGTGGAAGAGTTATAGAGCATCCAGAGCCTGCACAGGCGGGAACAGCGGCTCCGGGGCGGCTCGGCTACCCGCCGCAACCGCGGAGCGGCAGAAAACCGCCGGACTCTCGGCTCGAGCCGCAGGACAAGCCAGGTGCGGGATTTTCCCCTCACACCGCGCTCTCCGCAACTCGGGAAACGTGAGGGGAGAGCGGCAGCGAGCAACGGAGGGAGGAGCAGACCGCGAGGTAAAAGCACACGTGGAGAAGCGATACAACCAGAGCAGCCGCGGCTCCCTCCCCTCCCCCGCCGCCTGAACCCAGCTCCAGCGAACACAGCAGCGGCCCGGGACCCGGCCACGCCAACTTGGGCTGACGGCGGGAACCAAGCAGGAGCAGAATTCGGCAGCAGCTTCAGCGGCTCCAGCACCGGTACCAGTGGCCCCAGCAGCAGCGGACCCAGGAGCGGCAGCGGTGGCAGATCCCGCAGCAGCGGCTTCGGGGTGAGCAGCAGCGGTGGACACGGCAACAGCAGCTTCAGCAACGGTGGGGGCTCCGGGGGTGGCAGCTACAACAGCTGCAGAGGCGGCAGCAGCGGCTCAGTTTGCCCCGTAGGAAAAGCAAGTGCCCAGCTCCAGAAATCAGAACAGCAGCCCGACGACCCAGGCAGCAACTTGACTGAGACCACAATCACCCAAGGTAACTGGGATTGCACCAGGGAAGGGTCTCACTTGGTCACAAGCTGACTTGGATACCTCAACAGACCAGAAATCTAAACCTCTTTGTTGATAGAGGATCTGGTCATTATAATAACTACTCCTGCATACATACTCGGGGCTGTTTTTGATTGAATGTGTACAGTGTTTAGTTAAATTTTAGAATCTACCAGTATTTTATTCCACTCAGCCTGCTTGAATACTCCTATAGCAGGGAAACTCAATCCCTAAGAACATCTTTGTAGATACTCTGAGAGTCTTAAGAGCCACACCTAATACCTTAAGGTCCTACCCTGAAAATATATTACATCAAATCAATTGATACAGCTAAGAATACACAGCTAGCTAGAAAATCCAAGCATTAACTTAATCCAAGATGCAAAAATATATACATTATCACACAAGAAACACTAAAAAGCAAGACAATATAAATCCACCTAAAAGTATTAATGCATCAGAAATGTCCTCCAGTGAGAAAGAGTTAGAGGAAATGCCTGAGAAAGAGTTCAAAAGAATAATTATAAATATGTTCAAAGAGGTCAAAGAACACATGAAAACAATCAAAGAAGAAATCAAAGAGGAAATCAAAGAGGAAATCAAAGGAATCAAAGAAGAGGCAGGACACCAATTTAATGAAATAAAGAAGGCAATACAAGACATAAATAGAGAAATAGAAATAATAAAGAAAAACCAGTCAGAATTACTAGAAATGAAGAACACAGTTAATGAAATAAAAAACTCTGTAGAAAATCTCACCAGTAGGATGGATGAGGGAGAGGACAGAATATCTAAGCTAGAAGACCAGGTGGCAGACCTAATGCAGTCCAACAAAGAGAAAGACAAACTTATAGAAAAGTATGAGTGGGAATTTCAAGATATTCGAGACACTATGAAAAGATCCAATATAAGAATTCAGGGCATAGTAGAAGGAGAAGAATTCCACTCCAGAGGCATAGTAGGCATCTTCAACAAAATCATAGAAGAAAATTTCCCCCAAATTGGGAAAGAGGTGCCAATACAGATACAGGAAGCCTTTAGAACCCCAGCCAGACAAAACCCAGAAAGAAACTCTCCTCGCCACATTATACTCAAACTTCCAAACACACAAACCAAAGAAAAAATATTGAAAGCAGTTAGAGAGAAAAATCAAGTTACCTACAAAAGCAAGCCCATCAGGATTACAGCAGATTATTCAACACAAACTTTTAAAGCCAGAAGGGCCTGGAGTGATATATTCCAAGTTCTGAAAGATAACAACTGTCAACCAAGGTTACTTTATCCTGCAAAATTATCCATCCAAATAGATGGAGAAATAAAGACATTCCATGACAAAAGCAGGTTAAAGGAATATCTGAAGACAAAACCAGCTCTACAGAAAATACTTGATAGAATCCTCCATGCTGAACAAAAGGAAAAGCACACATATAAGGAACCTAGAAAAAACCAGCCATACTCAAATACCAGTTAACAGAAGAGAGCACAGGTAGAACAAGTAACACACACACACACACACAAAAATGGCAAACATAAATACACACCTTTCAATAATATCTCTTAATATCAACGGTCTCAATGCCCCAACGAAAAGACATAGATTTGCAGACTGGGTTAAAAAGCAGGATCCTACAATTTGTTGTCTTCAAGAAACTCACCTTTCTACAAAGGATAGACATTATCTTAGGGTGAAAGGTTGGAAGACGGTGTTTCAAGCAAATGGGCCTAGAAAACAAGCAGGGGTTGCTATCCTAATATCAGACAGGGTGGACTTAGACCGAAGTTAGTCAAAAAAGATAAGGAAGGTCACTTTATATTGATTAAGGGCACACTACAACAGGAGGACATTACAATCCTAAACATATATGCACCTAACATGGGGGCTCCCAAATTCGTCAAACAAACACTATTAGAACTAAGGTCACACATAACACCAAACACGGTGGTGGTGGGTGACTTTAACACCCCACTCTCATCAATTGACAGGTCATCCAGGGAAAGAATAAACAGAGAGGCATCTGGACTAAATGAGGTCATAGAAGGAATGGACCTAACAGATATATACAGGACATTTCATCCAAAGGCTGCAGAATATACATTCTTTTCAGCAGCACATGGAACATTCTCTAAAATAGACCATATATTAGGACACAAAGCAAATCTTAACAAATTCAGGAAAATTGAAATAATTCCTTGCATTCTATCTGACCACAATGGAATTAAACTACAAATCAGTAGCAAGAAAGGCTATAGAGCATACACAAAATCATGGAAACTAAACAATACACTACTAAATGATGAGTGGGTCAATGAAGAAATCAAAAAGGAAATCAAAAAATTTATAGAGTCAAATGATAATGAGAACACAACATACCAAAATCTCTGGGACACAATGAAGGCAGTTCTAAGAGGTAAATATATAGCCTTAAGTGCCTATATTAAGAAATTAGAAAGGTCGCAAGTAAACGACCTAATGCTTCGCCTTAAAGCCTTGGAAAAAGAAGAACAAGGCAAACCAAAAAGTAGTAGACAGGAAGAAATAATAAAGATTAGGGCAGAAATTAATGAAATAGAAACAAAAAGAACAATCCAAAGAATTAATGAAACAAAGAGTTGGTTCTTTGAAAGGATAAACAAGATTGATAAACCCTTAGCAAATCTGACCAAAAGAAAGAGAGAAGAGACACAAATTAATAAAATCAGAGATGAACAAGGTAACATCACAACAGATTCCAGAGAAATTCAAAAAATCATAGGGACATACTATAAAAGCATATACGCCACAAAGTATGAAAATCTGAAAGAAATGGATGATTTCCTTGATCTATATGACCTACCTAAATTAAATCAAAATGAGATTAATCACTTAAATAGACCTATAACAAACATGGAGATCCGAGCAGTTATCAATAATCTCCCAACTAAAAAAAGCCCAGGCCCGGATGGATTCACTGCTGAATTTTACCAGACTTTTAAGGAAGAGCTAACACCATTGCTTCTTAAGCTTTTCCAGGAAATAGAAAAAGAAGGAATCATACCAAACTCCTTCTATGAGGCCAGCATCACCCTGATACCAAAACCAGGCAAAGATAGAACAAAAAAAGAAAATTACAGACCAATCTCCCTCATGAACATAGATGCAAAAATTCTCAACAAAATATTGGCAAAGAGAATACAAGAGTATATCAAAAAGATCATTCACCCTGACCAAGTAGGCTTTATCCCAGAGATGCAGGGATGGTTCAACATACGCAAATCTATAAATGTAATACATTACATAAACAGGTTGAAGGACAAAAATCACATGATCATCTCATTAGATGCAGAGAAAGCATTTGACAAAATCCAACATCCCTTCATGATAAAAGTCCTACAGGGACTGGGAATAGAAGGAACATATCTCAATATAATAAAGGCTATTTATGACAAGCCTACAGCCAACATATTACTAAATGGGGAAACACTGGAAGCTTTTCCACTAAAATCAGGAACAAGACAAGGGTGTCCACTGTCTCCACTTCTATTTAATATAGTTTTGGAAGTCTTAGCCATAGCAATAAGGCAAGAGACACACATAAAAGGGATACAAATTGGAAAGGAAGAAATCAAGTTATCATTATTTGCAGATGACATGATTCTATACATAAAGGACCCTAAAGACTCTACTAGCAAGCTGTTAGAGCTGATCAAAACGTACAGCAATGTAGCAGGATACAAAATAAATACACAGAAATCAGTAGCCTTCGTATATGCTAACAACAAACACACAGAGGATGAAATCAGAGAATCACTCCCATTCACAATTGCATCAAAAAAAATAAAATACCTTGGAATAAACCTAACTAAGGAAGTAAAGAATCTATACAATGAGAACTTTAAAACACTCAAGCGAGAAATTGCAGAAGACACTAGAAAGTGGAGAAACATCCCTTGTTCCTGGATTGGAAGAATCAATATCGTGAAAATGGCAATCTTACCTAAAGCAATCTACACATTTAATGCAATCCCTATCAAAATTCCAAAGGCTTTCTTCATGGAAATAGAAAAAACAATCCAAAAATTCATTTGGAATCATAAAAAACGTCGAATATCTAAAATAATACTGAGCAACAAAAAAGAGGCTGGTGGTATCACCATACCTGATTTTAACCTATACTACAGAGCCATAGTAACAAAAACAGCATGGTACTGGCACAAAAACAGACATGTAGATCAGTGGAACAGAATAGAGGACCCAGATGTAAGCCCAAGTAGCTATAGCCACCTGATATTCGATAAAAATGCCAAAAATACTCATTGGAGAAGAGACAGCCTCTTCAGCAAATGGTGTTTTGAAAACTGGATAAATATCTGCAGAAGGATGAAAATAGATTCTTCTCTCTCACCATGCACAAGAATTAAGTCCAAATGGATTAAAGACCTTAACATCAGACCGGAAACTTTGAAACTGCTAGAGGAAAAAGTAGGGGAAACCCTTCAACATATTGGTCTTGGCAAAGACTTTCTGAATACAACCCCAATTGCTCAGGCAATAAAACCACAGATTAACCACTGGGACCTAATGAAATTACAAAGATTTTGCACCGCAAAGGACACAGTGAAAAAAGCAAAGAGGCAACCTACAGAATGGGAAAAAATCTTCGCCAGCTATATATCTGATAGAGGATTAATATCTAGGATATACAAAGAACTCAAAAAGTTAAATAATAAGGAATCAATCAAGCCAATCAAAAAATGGGCTATGGAGCTAAATAGAGAGTTCTCAAAGGAAGAAATACGAATGGCATATAAGCATCTAAAAAAATGTTCTACGTCACTAGTCATCAGGGAAATGCAGATTAAAACTACATTGAGATTCCATCTCACTCCTGTCAGATTGGCCACCATCATGAAAACAAATGATCATAAATGTTGGCTGCAATGTGGAAAAAAGGGAACCCTTCTGCACTGCTGGTGGGAATGTAATCTGGTCCAGCCATTGTGGAAAACAGTGTGGAGGTTCCTAAAACAGCTAGAGATTGATCTACCATATGACCCAGCTATAGCACTCCTAGGCATATATCCAAAGGACTCATCTCATTTCCTTAGAAGTACATGCTCAACCATGTTTATTGCTGCTCAATTTATAATAGCTGGGAAATGGAACCAGCCTAGATGTCCCTCAACAGATGAATGGATAATGAAGTTGTGGTCCATTTATACAATGGAGTTCTACTCAGCAGTAAAGAAAAATGAAGTTATGAAATTTGCAGAAAAATGGATGGACCTGGAAAGGATTATAGTAAGTGAGTTAACCCAGGCCCAGAAAGCCAAGCGCCACATGTTCTCTCTCATATGTGGATCCTAGCTACAGATGACTGGGCTTCTGTGTGAGAATGAAAATACTTAGTAGCAGAGGCCAGTAAGTTGAAAAGGAGACATAAAGGGTGGAGAAAGGAAGGGAGGAGGATGTTTAATAGGTTGATGTTGTATATATGAATTACAATGATTGTAATGGGGAGGTAATATGATGGAGAATGGAATTTCAAATGGGAAAGTGTGGGGGTGCGGAGGGAGGGAATTAACATGGGATATATTTTATAATCATGGAAAATGTTAATAAAAATTTAAAAAAAAACTGGTACATTATGGTTACAGGGAGATAATGACATTGGGTTATGGATTGTATTTTGTGCTCTATATTAGAAACAGAATTATAACAAAGCTACTTAATATATCTGACATCTTAGGATTTAAGGTCATTCTGTTACATGCTGTCTTAAGATTCTGTGGAACTATAAATGAACATGACATATAAACACAAAAATACCAAAAAAAAAAAAATTAGCATAGTAGGTGAGTCTATATTCCTGCAAAGTAGCTGTAAAACCGCTAATAAACACATTAATAGTTATTCAAAAATCACTGAGTCATTAGAAAAATACAAATCAAATCTATCATGATGACTAGGATGGCTATAATTAAATGATAGTAATAATAACAACTAATACAGAGCAAGAATATGGAGAATTAACAGCCCTTGTATATTTCTGGTAGGAAGGCAAGATGTTGCAGCCATCATTTCTCTATGGCCACCAGTAGTTTGTCATCTTAAATAGAATCAAATCCAAATCCTATATTCCTCTGGCTCCAGGCTATATCTTCAATTTCATCTCCTAAAACTCACTGGGCTCCTGACACACCACCCTCTGTATTTCTTTTTGAAGAATTCAGAGAACATTTTGCACTCATGAATTGGGACATATGTATGCACTTTTAAACATGTTTTACCCAAAATTGTCTAGTAACATAGCATGTGTTCTTTCTGAATAGCAACTAAGCAGAGGTTCTAGTAAGCACATAAATATATTTCCCCCCATTCCATGCATTCCCATTCTATCCACTCAACTCCATTATGAAGAAATGTAGTTTTATTTTATTAAATACTCTTCCTCAAGACATCTGAAAGAATCTCAAGAAATGTGCTCTTAATGAGATTTTGAATGATTACCTGAACTTGAAGGAATAACTCCTATACTAAAGCCAGCTCCCCATTCTCTCTCAGGAAGAAGTATGATCTCTAGATATTAACTGAATGTTTTATGGGCAGAAAATGGAAATTGAAGACAGAAGAACTTGATTTAAGTCATAACCTTTCATCTCAATTAAAATGACATTAAAAAGCAATATAATCCTTCACCTTAGTCTTTGTAGAAATTGATTGCACAATGAAGAAGTTTTCTTTCCAAAAACACAAGAATAAGGATACTTTTCGTCAAGCATAGTTTGTAACACACAGAGAAAGTTAAAAGAATGTGAGAAAAATTAAAAATGAATAAAAGCAGGGAGCAAAGAAGGTAGCTTGGAAATTTACTTTGCTGTGGACCCTGAATTTTATTCCTGGTACCAGAAGAGTACAAATTAGCACTCTTAACTCTCATATACCAGAATTACCAAGTCAGCAAGGTCTTGATCACCCCAGCTCCACATGGCTGCTCGTATGGATAGTATAACAGCTCCTCAACCTACTTTCTGTACTTAGGAGTTTGGGGAGAAGACCTGATTTTCCGCCCCTTCCATTCTTAAGTCAAGGGCCAAGAAGTAATTCTAAGGCAAAAGTGCCCATTCTATTAGAAGGATGTGAGAGAATGGGGTCCATTTACATTTATCTTTCAGCCTGAAGGTAAGTTCAAACATTGAATTCTGTGGTGGTGACAATGAAATGTGACTCCAGTTAAGATGGCGGGGTAGGTGCCACGCCAAAGCAGCCTAGGGGGAAAAAGGACCAAAAAACTCAACAAAATACACACTTTTACTAAAAAGTGAGGTGTATAGGAAATTGAAGCAGCAGCAGAGAAGTAGGAGAGATCCAGAGCATCCAGAGCCCGCACAGGCCGGCAAAAGCAGCCCCGGCAGCTCCGCCAACCACGGCGGTGGTGGGGCGCACCAGAAAGCCGCCAGGCTCAGTTCCAGCCACAGGAAAAGCCAGGTGCGGGAGATTCCACTCACTCCGGCGCTCTTCCCAATTCAGGAAACGTGAAGGGAGAGCAGCAGTGAGCAACGGAGGAGCAGACTGCAAAGTAGAAGAACACGTGGAGCAGTGAGAGAACCAGAGCACCTGTGGTTCCTCCCCTCCACCACTGCCCAAGCCCAGCTCCAGTGAACAGAGCAGCGGACCGGGACCCGGTCACGCCAACTTGAGCCAACAGTGGGACACAAGCAGGAACAGACTCTGGAAGCAACATCAGTGGCTCCGGCACCAGTAACAGTGGCCCCAGCAGCAGCAGACCCTGGAGTGGCAGCAGCAGCAGACCCAGCAGCAGCAGACCCAGGAGCAGCAGCTTAGCAACAGCAGTGGCTCCAGAAGTGGCAGCTACAGCAGCAGCAGCAGCAGAGGCAACAGCAGCAGCAGAGGGCCCAAAAGCAGCAGCTTCAGCTGCTGACAGACCCAGCAGAGGCAGCTTTCGCAGCAGCAGTTCCAGCAGCAGGGGTGCTGATCTGCAGAGCCACAGTTTCCAGGCTTGGTTTGCCCCACAGGAAAAGCCAGTGACCACCTCCAGAAATCAGAACAGCAGCCCGAAGACCCAGGCATCAACTTGACTGAGACAAAACTCATCCAAGGTAACTGGGTTTGCACCAGGGAAGGGTCTCACTTGGTCACAAGCTGACTTGGATCCATCAACAGACCAGAAATCTTAACCTCTATGTTGATAGAGGATCTGGTTATTATAATAACTGCTCTGGCATACATACTCGGGGCTGTTTTTGATTGAATGTGTACAGTGTTTAGTTAAATTTTAGAATCTACCTGTATTTTATTCCACTCAGCCTACTTGAATACCCCCATAGCGGGGAACTCAACCCCTAGGAGCACCATTGTAGATACTCTCAGAGTCTTAAGAGCCACATCTAACACCTTAAGCTCCTACCCTGAAAATATATAACATCAAATCAATTGATACAGCTAAGAATACCCAGATAGCTAGAAAATCCAAGCATTAACTTAATCCAAGATGCAAAATAATATACATTATAACACAAGAAACACTAAAAAGCAAGACGATATAAATCCACCTAAAAGTATTAATGCATCAGAAATGACCTCCAGTGAGAACGAGTTAGAGGAAATGCCTGAGAAAGATTTCAAAAGAATGATTGTAAATATGTTCAAAGAAGTCAGAGAACAAATCAAAGGAGTCAAAGAGGAATGTAAAGAGGAAATCAAAGGAATCAAAGAAGATGCAGGACACCAATTTCATGAAATAAAGAAGACAATACAAGACATAAATAAGGAAATAGAAATAATAAAGAAAAACCAGTCAGAATTACTAGCAATGAAGAACAGATACTGAACTAAAAAACTCTGTAGAAAATCTCACCAGTAGAATGGATGAAGGAGAGGACAGAATATCTAAGCTAGAAGACCAGGTGGCAGATCTAATACAGGCTAACAAAGAGAAAGACAAATTTATAGAAAAGTATGAGTGGGAATTTCAAGATATTTGGGACACTATGAAAAAATCAAATATTAGAATTCAGGGCCTAGTAGAAGGAGAAGAATTCCACTCCAAAGGCATAGTAGGCGTCTTCAACAAAATCATAGAAGAAAACTTCCCTCAAACTCGGAAAGAAGTGCCAATGCAGATACAGGAAGCCTTTAGAACCCCAGCCAGACAAAACCCAGAAAGAACCTCTCCTCGCCATATTATAATCAAACTTCCAAACACACACTCCAAAGAAAAAATATTATAAGCAGTTAGAGAGAAAAATCAAGTTACCTACAAAAGTAAGCCCATTAGGATTACAGCAGATTATTCAACACAAACTTTTAAAGCCAAAAGGGCGTGGAGTGATATAATCCAAGTTCTGAAAGATAACAAATGTCAACCAAGGTTACTTTATCCTGCAAAGTTATCCATTAAAATAGATGGAGAAATAAGGACATTCCATGAAAAAAGAGGTTAAAGGAGTATTTGAAGACAAAACCAGCTCTACAGAAAATACTTGATAGAATCCTCCATGCTGAAGAAAAGGAAAAGCAAACATAAAAGGAACCTAGAAAAAACAAGCAATACTCAAATACTAGTTAAGAGAGCACAGGTAGTACCGGAACCACAAAAAAAAAAAAAAAAAGGCAAACATAAATACACACCTTTCAATAATATCTCTTAATATCAACAGCCGCTATGCCCCAGCGAAAAGACATAGGTTTGCAGACTGGGTTAAAAAGCAGGATCCTACAATTTGTTGTCTCCAAGAAACTCACCTTTCTACAAAGGATAGACATTATCGTAGGGTGAAAGGTTGGAAGATGGTGTTTCAAGCAAATGGGCCTAGAAAACAATCAGGGGTTGCTATCCTAATATCTGACAAAGTAGACTTTAGTCCAATGTTAGTCAAGAAAGATAAGGAAGGTCACTTTATATTGATTAAAGGCACCCTCCATCAGGAGGACATTACAATCCTAAACATATATGCACCTAACCTGGGGACTCCCAAATTCATCAAACACTCACTATTAGAACTAAGGTCACAGATAACACCAAACACAGTGGTAGTGGGTGACTTTAACACCCCACTCTCATCAATGGACAGGTCATCGCGGGAAAAAATAAACAGAGAGGCATCTGGACTAAACAAGGGACCTAACAGATATAAAAAAGGGACCTAACAGATATATACAGGACACTTCATCCAAAGGCTGCAGAATATACATTCCTTTCAGCAGCACATGGAACATTCTCTAAAATAGACCATCTATTAGGACACAAAGCAAATCATAACAAATTCAGGAAAATTGAAGTAATTCCTTGCATTCTATCTGACCACAATGGAATTAAACTACAGATCAGTAGCAAGAAAGGCTATAGAGCATACACAAAATCATGGAAACTAAACAATACACTACTAAATGATGAATGGGTCAATGAAGAAATCAAGAAGGAAATCAAAAAATTCATAGATCAAACAATAATGAGAACACAACATATCAAAATCTCTGGGACACAATGACGGCAGTTCTAAGAGGCAAATTTATAGCCTTAAGTGCCTATATTAAGAAATTAGAAAGGTCACAAGTAAACGACCTAATGCTTCACCTTAAAGCCTTGGAAAAAGAAGAACAAGGCAAACCAAAAATCAGTAGGCAGGAAGAAATAATAAAGATTAGGGCAGAAATTAATGAAATAGAAACAAAAAAAAGCAATCCAAAAAATTAATGAAACAAAGAGTTAGTTCTTTGAAAGGATAAACAAGATTGATAAACCCTTAGCAAATCTTTCCAAAAGAAAGAGAGAAGAGACACAAATTAATAAAATCAGAGATGAACAAGGTAACATCACAACAGATTCCAGAGAAATTCAAAAAATCATAGGGACATACTATAAAAACATATACGCCACAAAGTATGAAAACCTGAAAGAAATGGATGAGTTCATTGATTTATATGACCTACATAAATTAAATTAAAATGAGATTAATCACTTAAATAGACCTATAACAAACATGGAGATCCGAACAGCTACCAATAATCTCCCAACTAAAAAAAGCCCAGGCCCGGATGGATTCACTGCTGAATTTTACCAGACCTTTAAGGAAGAGCTAACACCATTGCTTCTTAAGCTTTTCCAGGAAATAGAAAAAGAAGGAATTCTACCAAACTCCTTCTAGGAGGCCAGCATCACCCTGATACCAAAACCAGGCAAAGATAGAACAAGAAAAGGAAATTACAGACCAATCTCCCTCATGAACATAGATGAAAAAATTCTCAACAAAATATTGGCAAACAGAATACAAGAGTATATCAAAAAGATCATTCACCCTGACAAAGTAGGCCTTATCTCAGAGATGCAGGGATGGTTCAACATACACAAATCTATAAATGTAATACATTACATAAACGGGTTGAAGGACAAAAATCACATGATCATCTCATTGGACACAGAGAAAGCATTTGACAAAATCCAACATCCCTTCATGATAAAAGTCCTACAGAGACTGGGAATAGAAGGAACATATCTCAATATAATAAAAGCTATTTATGACAAGCCTACAGCCAACATATTACTAAATGGGGAAAAACTGGAAGTTTTTCCACTAAAATCAGGAACAAGACAAGGGTGTCCACTGTCCCCACTTTTATTTAATAAAATTCTGGAATTCTTAGCCATAGCAATAAGGCAATAGACACACATAAAATGGATACAAATTGGAAAGGAAGAGATCAAGTTATCATTATTTGCAGATGACATGATTCTATACATAAAGGACCCTAAACACTCTACTAGCAAACTGTTAGAGCTGATCAAGACCTACAGCCATGTAGCAGGATACAAAATAAATACACAGAAATCAGTAGCCTTCATATATGCTAAGAACAAACACACAGAGGATGAAATCAGAGAAACAATCCCATTCACAATTGCATCAAAAAAAAAAAAATTAAGTACCTTGGAATAAACCTAACCAAGGAAGTAAAGAATCTCTACAATGAGAACTTTAAAACACTCAAGCGAGAAATTGCAGAAGACTCTAGATAGTGGAAAAACAACCCCTGTTCCTGGATTGGAAGAATCAATATAGTGAAAATGGCAATCTTACCAAAAGCAATCTACACATTTAATGCAATCCCTATCAAAATTCCAAAAGCATTCTTCATGGAAATAGAAAAAACAATCCAAAAATTCATTTGAATCACAAAAAAACGTCGAATATCTAAAATAATACTGAGCAACAAAAAAGAGGCTGGTGGTATCACCATACCTGATTTTAACCTATACTAGAGTCATAGTAACAAAAACAGCATGGTACTGGCACAAAAACAGACATGTAGATCAGTGGAACAGAATAGAGGACCCAGATGTAAGCCCAAGTGGCTATAGCCACCTGATATTTGATAAAAATGCCAAAAGTACTCGTTGGAGAAAAGACAGCTTCTTCAGCAAATGGTGTTGGTAAAACTGGATATATATCTGTAGAAGGATGAAAATAGATTCTTCTCTCTTGCCATGCACAAGAATTAAGTCCAAATGGATTAAAGACCTTAACATCAGACCTGAAACTCTGAAACTGCTAGAGGAAAAAGTAGGGGAAACCCTTCAACATATTGGTCTTGGAAAACACTTTCTGAATACAACCTCAATTGCTCAGGCAATAAAACCACAGGTTAATCACTGGGACCTCATGAAATTACTAAGATTTTGCACTGCAAAGGACACAGTGAATAAAGCAAAGAGGCAACCTACAGAATGGGAAAAAATCTTCGCCAGCTATATATCTGATAAAGTAGTTAATATCTAGGATATACAAAGAACTCAAAAAGTTAAATAATAAGAAATCAAATAAGCCAATCAAAAAATGGGCTATGGAGCTAAATAGAGCATTCTCAAAGGAAAAAATATGAATGGCATATAAGCATCTAAAAAATGTTCTACATCACTAGTCATCAGGGAAATGCAGTTTAATACTACATTGAGATTCCATCTCACTCCTGTCAGACTGGCCACCATCATGAAAACAAATGATCATAAATGTTGGCGGGGATGTAGAAAAACAGGAACCCTTCTACACTGCTGGTGGGAATGCAATCTGGTCCAGCCATTGTGGAAAACAGTGTGGAGGTTCCTAAAACAGCTAAAGATTGATCTACCATATGACCTAGCTATAGCACTCCTAGGCATATATCTGAAGGAATCATCTCATTTCCTTAGAAGTACGTGCTCAACCATGTTTATTGCTGCTCAATTTATAATAGCTGGGAAATGGAACCAGCCTAGATGTCCCTCAACTGATGAGTGGATAATGAAGACTTGGCACATTTATACAATGGAGTTCTACTCAGCGGTAAAGAAAAATGAAGTTATGAAATTTGCACAAAAATGGATGGACCTGGAAAGGATTATACTAAGTGAGGTAACCCAGGCCCAGAAAGCCAAGCGCCACATGTTCTCCCTCATATGTTGATCCTAGCTACAGATGATTGGGCTTCTGTGTGAGAATGAAAATACTTAGTAGCAGAGGCCAGTAAGTTGTAAAGGAGACATAATGGGAAGAGAAAGGAAGGGAGGAGGATACTTAATAGGTTGATATTGTATATATGTAATTACAATGATTGTAATGGGGAGGTAATATGATGGAGAATGGAATTTCAAATGGGAAAGTGTGAGGGTGGGGTTGGAGGGAATTACCATGGGATATATTTTGTAATCATGGAAAATGTTAATAAATTTTTTTTTAAAGTTAAATAATAAGGAATCAATCAAGCCAATCAAAAAATGGGCTATGGAGCTAAATAGAGCATTCTCAAAGGAAGAAATATGAATGGCATATAAGCATCTAAAAAAGTGTTCCACATCACTAGCCATCAGGGAAATGCAGATTAAAACTACAATGGGATACCACCTCACTCCTGTCAGATTGGCCACCATCATGAAAACAAATGATCATAAATGTTGGTGGGGATGTGGAAAAAGAGGAACCCTTCTACACTGCTGGTGGGAATGCAATCTGATGCAGCCATTGTGGAAATCAGTGTGGAGGTTCCTAAAACAGCTAAAGATTGATCTACCATATAACCCAGCTATAGCATTCCTAGGCATATATCCAAAGGACTCATTTCATTTCCTTAGAAATACGTGCTCAACCATGTTTATTGCTGCTCAATTTATAATAGCTGGGAAATGGAAACAGCCTAAATGTCCCTCAACTGATGAGTGGATAATGAAGACTTGGCACATTTATACAATGGAGTTCTACTCAGCGGTAATGAAAAATGAAGTTATGAAATATGCAGAAAAATGGATGGACCTGGAAAGGATTATACTAAGTGAGGTAACCCAGGCCCAGAAAGCCAAGCGCCCCATGTTCTCTCTCATATGTGGTTACTAGCTACAGATGACTGGGCTTCTGCATGAGAATGAAAATACTTAGTAGCAGAGGCCAGTAAGTTAACAGGGAGACATAAAGGAAAGAGAAAGGAAGGGAGGAGGGTACTTAATAGGTTGATAATGTATATATGTAAGTACAATGATTGTGATGAGGAGGTAATATGAAGGAGAATGGAATTTCAAAGGGGAAAGTGTGGTGGGTGGGGTGGGAGGGAATTACCATGGGATTTTTTTTTTATAATCATGGAAA
The DNA here is from genome assembly GCF_020740685.1 of Jaculus jaculus. Lineage (NCBI taxonomy): Eukaryota > Metazoa > Chordata > Mammalia > Rodentia > Dipodidae > Jaculus > Jaculus jaculus. The sequence continues at coordinate 39,009,104 of NC_059114.1, read as the reverse complement.
ATGCTAATAAAAATTTTCAAAAAAACCAATGAAATATTCTCCCATAGGCTTGTGTGTTTTGAATAGTTAGTCCCCAACTGGTGGTAGTTTGGGAGATGGAACCTAGCTATAGGAAGTATATATTTCAGGGGCAGAACTTGATGCTTATTAGTCAAGTCAACTGGGTGTTAAAGCTAGCTCACTCTGGCTATTCCCACCTTGAGACTGATGTATAAAAATGCTAGCTGGTTTCCTGTTCTGTCATGCTTTCCCCTCCATAATTAAACTTGCCTTCCAACATGTTAGCTGAAATAAACTCTTTTGTCCCACAATCCATTTCTGGTTGTGTGCTTTGTCCCAGCAATGAGAGAAAACATAAAATATAAAATGATAAAATGGGAACCCAAAGTGCCATTGTTACTACAATGAGCTATATGGTTTTTGTCTGTTGGAACTCATTTGTGGGAGGAATATGGAAGGATTTGAAACCTTGTACTAGAGAAACCTTGCAATGTTATAAGCAGAGCTTGATAGGCTATCCTGGTGAGAGTCTGAAAGGCCTAAATACACAGAGCTGTGTACTGTGAAGACTCAGTTTATGATGTTTCAGAGGGGAAAAGGAGGCATTGTTGGGGACTGGGTCAGAAGGTGTATTCTGCCCATATCCTTAGTACATGATCAAAATTCAATTTAAAAGAAATGGATCCTGGTTTGTTGGCATACATCTTTAACCCCAGCACTTTAGAGGCAGAGAGAGAAGGATCCCTATGAGTTCAAGATCAGCCTGGAACTACAGAGTGAGTCTGAAGCCAGCCTGGGCTAGAGTGAGATACCACCTCAATAAAAAAAAAAGTAAGGGCTTGAGAGATGGCTTAGCAGTTAAGGCATTTGCCTGCAAAGCCAAAAGACCTAGGTTCAATTTCCCAGGACCCAAGTAAGCCAGATTCACAAGGTGGTACATGTGTGTGGAGTTTGTTTACAGTGACTGGAGTCCCTGGCATGCCCATTCTCTCTCTCAAATAAATAAAAATAAAAATAAACATTTTAAAAACGTAATGGACTGATGTGCTTGAGAGAAGAAATGTGAGCAGATTTAGATCATGGGCACAGAGATTGTAGTAAGTTTAACTACAAATGTTTGATTAGAGCTGAGATTGGGCTAACTGTTCTTCATTAGAACAACAGGAAAAATGCTGATTCTTTTGAAAGAAAGAGGCATAAAACAGTAATACTTAAGGAGTTTCCTTCAAAGTCAGCTTTTATCTAGTAGATCTAGTAAATTTGGCACCTCAGCCTGTCCTGGTTTTAGAAGTATGTCAAATACAGGAAATATAAGGTCATTGAGTCCAACCACATTCCAGGACATTATGATGCTGGGTGAAGACACCTGCATGGAGGCCCTGTAAGGCCATCATGTGGAGCTATGAAGATGAACCATGAGATGAAGTGGATACCCCAGGGTTTTGAATATATCAAGATTAAGGGACATCCACCAAGGAAAGTTGTTCACTCTGTCTCAGGTAAATTTTGCTCAGAAGGTAAACAGCACAGCTGGAAGGGCCAAAAGTTGTTCATGTCTTTGGAATCAAGAGAGTTTCATCCATATATTCCAGATGCCAGGCATGGAGCTACAGGATATGTTGTTTTCCCCACTTGTTTTCTATTTTATGTTCAAGTTTCTTTGCTATGTCTAAAAACCTTTACAGAAGGCATTATGACATTATATTGACTCTTGTGACTTCTATTCAATGACAGTAAGGAGTGTTAGATCCTGATTCATAGCCTTCTACTGATCTGAGGAGTATAATTGCCCCTAGGAATGTTAAGGTAGAGGAGACCATTTCATAGGCAAAGAGGATCTGAAAATTAGCTGTTTTACCACAACCACTGGCTTTGACAACAATAATAACAATTGGACAGGCTTAACATGTACAGGAAATTGATCAATTCTATCTGATCTTCATGAAAACCTCCATGAGATACATACTGCTCTACATGTTATCATCATCCCTATTCTATAGATGAAGAAACCGAGGCATAGATTAATCACTTCTACTCAATTCTTAAGAAAGATAAAATGGCATTTTTCCCCATTCTTTAAAACTGGCTCTTTCATCTTACATTAAATAAATCCTTTGAACTAAAAATACATAATTATAGACATTATCTGGAAAGCACAGCACATTATCACCCATCACAATTTTAACATAAATTACTTTTTTCAGTGGCCTCCAGGTTCTTGTCATGTGAATTTGATGAATGACATTCACAGACCATAGAGATTTTTGTTATAGAACTTTTGAGATAGCATTAGTAGAGCTTAAGGAGAAGGGACGAGGGGAGCACCTAGCCCAAGATGGGGTAGCAGAAACTGGGAAAGTCCACCTAGCAACCCTGTTTGGGGTCTTTTATGGAAGCTTACTGGGAGGGGCTGAGTTAGTCAGTCCATCCCCCATCTCAGCTGTTCAGGCCATGGCAGGTTTCCAGGAAAAGGAGTGATCTCATCTTTCAGTTATCTCTTCTAGGAAATAAAGAGATGAGGATGAACCAAACTCCCACCTTATGTTCTAAGTCTCTAGCTAACAGGGGCTTCAATGACTCCTTTTGGGGAAGGAGATAATAACAAGCTCCTCCTTGCAGACTCAAGAATATACTTTATCTTTAGACACTTTTAGTTTATTTCTGGGGCCCTGCCATCCCTATATTGTACCACAAGCACAGACTAACACAATAGAAACCCAGCACCTGCAACCAAGTACACTGTACACCAGCAAGGTATAGAGGTGATCCAGAAAAATGTTGCCTTTCTCCTACAGTCTGCAGCATTGAGGAGCAGGGTAAGTACAGACATATTTGCCTGGAAGAATGCAATGGCCTCACAGTACATCTTGCTTCCAATCTCAATATTTCAAAGTGCTGAGAATTACCTTTCTAAAATTCAAATGTAATTGGGACATGCACATACTCTACCCCTCCACACCCAAAGGAAATGTTATTTCAAATACAACAAGTCTTTCTAGACCAAACCAGCAGTTTGATCTGGAGTTACAAGGGTCTTCATGATCCCACCTACATAACCCTTGAATTAACACTATGCAGTGTCGAACTTACTTGCCTGTCTTTAGACCCTCATGATTGGACTCATCCCTAAGTTATAAGTCATGCTCTTTTTCTACTCAATATTCAACCTTTTTCCCTTTTACTGGATTAACCCTGAGGCATTCCCACAGATGATGTCTTTTAGAGAAATTTCCCCTAGAAACTCTGCCTCCCCCTATGTGAGCAGGGTCATCTAACAGGATATTCACATTATCCCCTAGTTACTGAAATAGTCAGTAGTGGAACTGCTTGCATGTGGGTCTTTCTTCTTCACTAATTCATGGGCTCCATCTACTTCAGTGTTTTATCTCCATAATAGTATGCAGAAGGCAAATGTTTCTAACAAAAGAGGGAAAGGTAAATAAACCCACTGTTTTGGAAGATATGCTTTTTTATTTTGTTTTGTTTTGAGGTAGGATCTCACTCTAGCCCAGGCTGACTTAGAGTTTACTATGTACTCTCAGGTTGGCCTTGAACACTCAGTGATCCTCCTACCTTTGCCTCCCACACTGGGATAAAAGGCGTGCAGCACCATGCCCAGCTGGAAGACATTCTTGAAGATAGCTATATTTGCATATTTAAACTCTTCCAAGATGAAACCTTAACTTACTTGTTCAACTATATTATTATTATCATCATCATCATTATTATTATTATACACATTTTGTATGGATACATCATGTGTACCCTCTTTTCCTTTGTCTCTACCCCATTCCACTGGGGACCCTCCTCAATGGAGTTGCAAGTAGTACCCCCTGGAGTTGTGGGTTATGTTGTAGGAGCAGCAGGGTTTGTTGCTGTTGTTGTTGGTATTTTTTGGTGGGAAAGGAATGCCTCTGGACATGATGTCTCAACCTGTAGCTCTTACAATCTTTCTGCCCCCTCTTACACAAAATTCCCTGAAGTAAAGTGGGTGAGTTTTAAGTCTATTTCAGTGGTAAGCTTTTAGGATCCTCTGGATCTTTGCTTTGGTAAGTGTTGAATATCCTCTGCATCTGTCTCCTTCACCCTGGCACTGATTGTCAGGTTCACCTTGGAAGAAGCACTCTTGCCCATCTCCCCAGTTCCTCTATGGCTTCGGCTATGGCTTGGCTGAAGTGTGAGGGGTAGTTTATCTCCTTGGGTCTTGATACCTTCTGAAAAAGAGAATTCTCCAATGGAGAGTGAAGTCAGCATAGTTTAAATGGGATAAGCATTATTAATTTAAGGATAATTTGATGTATGTAATCCCTCCTTTCAGCCAAAGACTAGTGAGAGCTTAACACTGGAGAGCATTTTTTTTTCCCATAGAATTCTGATCTGGTTCATAATTCCAGATCTCTTAGCCAATCATAAAGTTGTTGGTTACCCACAAAGTCTGTGTGCCACTATTACTCTGACATTTACATCCTGTCAGGGTGTTTTCTTCTGAGAAGCTTGAACCTCTAGTTGCTCAGACCATTGCTAGCCACTTTCCCCCAATGGCTCATATAGTGCTTTCCAACACTAGATGGGCTGTCTGGGCACTGACTTTCTTCCAGATTCCAGCCAGGTCTCTCCATGTTGTGTGTTGGCAGCATATGGTGTCTTCAATAATAGAGTCTTACCTTTTGCCTTAGGTGGGTAATCTCAAGTGCCTTGACAGAAAACTGTCTTATTTTGGGGACTTCATAGGTCTCTCTGATAAACAGTTCATTGTGGGTAGCAACTTACTTCTGGTATTGGAAGTTACAGGCCACAGACCAAAAAAAGAAAATTTTAAGGTTAGGCTTCATCCCACCCTCTCCAAGGTACTTCTTTTCAGGTGTTCCCCCCTTACTTCTGTTGAGGGTTGTAACTTTTTGTCTATCTCCAGAGAAAAAGGTTTCTGTGGTACCAGTTCATTTTGAGCTCAGTTTTGTATCTGTTTTTCCCCACCCTCTCTTTCCTTTTCCCCTAAACCTTTCCATCCATATTTTCTGGGTCTTGAGCTGCCTATCAGGTATATCAGCAACACAAGCCATTCCAGGTTATAAATCACAGATAAACGAGACCATGTGGCATTTGTCTTTTTGTGATTGCGTGAGTTTGCTGAATATGATATGTTCCAAGTCAGTCCACTTTTCTACAAATTTCATTGTATCATTTTTTTTTCTTGCTGCTCAGTAGAATTCCATTATGTAAATGTACCACAACTTCATTATCCATTCACCTGGGTTTATTCCAATTCTTAACTATTATGAATTGAGCAGCTATAAACATGGTTGAGCAAACACCTCTGTAGTGAAGCATGGAAAATGCCTAGAATGCTCTATATTCATCCTTTTCAGGAATTTCCATATTGATTTCCATAGTGTTTGTACAAGTTTACATTTCCATAAACAGTGGATGAATGTCCCTTGAGGTTTGACTTTTTTAATGATTGCCATCTTTACTGGAGTAAGGTGGAATCTCATAGTTGTTTTAATTTGTATTTTCCTAATGGTTAAGGATGTCAAACTTCTTATATGCATTTATAAAACTTTGCAGCAGCCAGCCAGACTGTGTATCCCACTAGTTTTAGAGAGGTCTGTTCACACTGCTCTCACTTCAGGATTGCACTATCAAGACATTTCCTCAGTAAAGACTTGCACAAATTCCCTGTCATAAACTTAACTTGTTCCCCCCCCCTGTCCTTACAGCATGATGCCTGTGCCTCCTGCTCAGTACTTTGGAGGTTCTTGTCTTGCATTGTTTCTATGTCTGCCTCTTCAACTGAAATATAAATTCCTTAATGATAATATGTAGTAGTCATCACAGAATCTGAAATAGGTCTCAACAAGTATTTATATAATGTTTTTATATATTTATATAATTTATGTATTTATATAATATAATATAATATTTATATAATTTATATAATAAAGAGGTTACTTTATGCAATATAATTGTATACTTTAATGTGATCTTAGGACTAAGGGATATGATAGCAATAATAATTTTAAACCAAAATATAATACCAACCAGGGATCAACTTCATACTATGTGTTAATCTCAGGTTTAATTCTTTACATTAATTACTTTTGAGCTACTCAATTTAATAGGTCTGGAATTAGTATGTTCACCTTATAGATGAGAAAACTGAAAACTAATTCACACAAGCAAACATATATCATACAATAAGGAAGTGGGAGATGGGAGATATGGACTCAAACATGATACTCTGAGTTTGCAATGTAACTAAAGGTTTGTATCAGTTCAACAGCTTCAGTCTCTAAGGGGAAGCCCAGCTTTACTTTTTCCTCAAGGTTCCTTTGTGCTTAAAATGAATAAATTTCACAAAACTTCTTGAGGTCAGAGTCACGCCAACTCTGCCTTCCAGACCACATTTTATCAATGGTCATATCACTGTATCAATATCATATCAAAATATCAATAATGAAAGGTTTAGCCACTGCAATGCATAGAAACTTGGATAAAGTAAAACACTTCTGTACGTATTTGGTCCCAGAACAATGTTGTTTTGGGTTACATATTTCCAAGTCTATGTATCAATGATAAAACAAATGCTGCTGCCTTTATAGATGCAGAGCTATGAGTATGGGCTCACTACAAGGAATTAAATAAATGAAGAGTTATAGAAGGCAACATGAGTCTAGCTTAGCCTAGTTTTTGTCATGTCCTACTGAGTTATATGCCAATTGCCTAACACTATGCTAAACACTTTTTTCTTTCATTCTCCTATTTAATTCACATAATGGTGTGTGATAAGTATTGTTGCTATATACAACATAGAAATGAAAACACTAACAGAGTAGTTAAACAAAATTGCTTGGACCATCCAGCTAAGACGTAGGGGAGCAAATCTGTCTATCTCCATAGTTCACACTCAGCCATTCAGATATGTGTCTTCCAATATCTGGCTATCCACACATACATCTACCCTGACAAGCTGTTGCCCAGCTTCTCTCTAAAGAACATGCTCAGAATTGCTCTCTTTCTGCTTAAGTGCTTAGAACAAAACAAAAAAGGCCCCTCAGGCACACCAACCCAAATAACTTCTCACTCCAGGGGCCTTCAAATCCCAGAGCTACTTTCCCAGGCATCTGGGTGTTTGTCCCAAATCCTGACCTATTTCCAACTTGTGTAATTACACTGTCTTTCTAATTGCCCTTGTGGTTCCACCCAGTGGAACCATCATGCGGCCTGTCCTCAGCCTGAGTGATGTTGCTAGGCAGCCATTAAGCAGCTGTCTCTCTCTACCAGAAGGGGCACATACATATCTAAGGAAATGAAATATTCTTTCAGAGTTTCACAACTTAAAACAAGAGGAAATTGCCTGGGAGTTCTTTAGGGTCAAAGGTTTCAAATTTTGAAGATAGGCACAGTTACTGGCTTAACCCAGAGATCAAATCACTGCCTTGGAAAAAGTATAACTGAATTATAACATGTTTTTAAAAAGCAAATAATTCTTTTGAATGTGAGATAGACATCCTTTCTGTCTTTCCAGGCTATTTTCACTATTTTCAAATTCTATCTTTCTTCAAAGCTATCCTCTCAGTGGAAGGAAGAAGCTTGAGGCAGGAAATAATCATACAAAGAATAAACCTCTATCATTTGTGGGCTCTAAATAAAGGTGAGTAGCCTCACACAGGAGATTACACACAAAGACTCTTCTAACTAGAATGATTCACATTCATTTCACATCAGAAACTCACCATGAAAAGATAACCAGTTCTAAATGTCTTTAGATGTTCCAAGATGATAATAGAAGGTAAGTTTTATTGGGCACCATATATCAGACATTCTATGTGAATTACCTCTTTAATAGATCATAAGAATCCAATGCAGTAGTTACTACCATTGCTCCCATTTTACAGGTGAACAAATAGAATTAAGAAAGGCCATGTTATTTGTTCAAAGTTCCATGAATAATTAGGAACAAGAACTCAAACCCAAGTTTCTTGCTCTGGAATCTAGCCTCTTATTTCTATACTGTACTGTGCCCATACATTTTTAATAAAATTACATATACATGGTACTTTTAAAAGAAAAAAAATAAATAAAATAAAATTTCATATACATTTTTTCTTGGAAAAGTTCCAGGGTCTTACCCAGCATTGAGGCTTTTCTCTGCCAGAGAAAGCAGTTCTCAGAAGTGAATCACACACTTAACTGGTAATAGAAAACTTTATGGAGATGAGATTAATAATTAATAATCAGTTGGAAGAGAAACCCAGTCTAATCAGAGGGCACACAAGGACCAGACAGTTTGACACTGGGGTCTTTTGGCAAGAGAATGGAAAAAAAAGCTCTTGAGATCATCTATTCTGACTCCACCCTTGAACAGAAGACGGTAACTTTTTTCAAAGTCTCACTGTTACTTTACTGACAAAAGTGTGAAGGTACTCTTTATGTACTTCCCAATAGCCCTAGCACATCTAGTATTAGTACCATGAGTTAGTACTAGTTCTAAAACTACTGTGACATCATTGCTAAGCTTGTAACATGCACGGCCTAAGATGTTGTGAACTATATCCTCTGCTAAATATTCACAAGACTATACATTGGTATCACGCCTTTATTTATGAAATAATGGTTTACAATACTACTGCATCAATGAAACAACTTTTATCCCAAGTCCTGGTCACTCCACTGTCACAATACATAGATAACCTCTACTCCAATTCTTTGCTGAATTATCTTTGTACCACTTACCACTAGATGAATTTATTTACTAGACCATTTATTAGGATGTTTATCACTATCTTCCCTCTGCACTCCAGTCACCATGTAACAAAATCTTAGGGAACATCAGTCATATCTGTCATGGATTTCACTATTCCCCTGAACTTTATGAAAGAAGATACTGTTGATATCAGTTAGTTCAAATACATGAAAAATATTTCTTCTAGAACATATTTAAAACAAAAAGTTGGAGAATGTGTCTACATTTTTAAGTCTCATGTTGTGATCACTGGCACCATAATTTTTAAAGATGCATCCCTCTCTAAACTGAGGAGAAACTCCTGACCCATTGTCCCAGTATATTCTGTGATAAGACTAAATGCAGACACTCCTCAATATGTGTTACCTTTTGATACAAAAGTTTATACCAGCTTGGGCTTCCCTCATGTTTCTGTAGTAGACAGAAGACAGTGTTTCAGATATTTAAGAGGTCTTAGATTTGGATGCCTTTTTTGTCAAGAAAATGGTGAAATAAATAGCAAAATACGTAAAAAGATGTGGGTTCCAAAATGAAAGTGAAAAGAGCCCTGGAAAACACAAAGGGTAACGGGATTGCAGAAAGTGAAGCTAAAGGAAGTGCTATACAGCAGAAAGACACCAGGAGCACATAGCTTGGTCACATGCCTCCCAGAGTGGGCAGGAAAACAGAAGCTTCATCTAACTTGTGTCTCAGGCAGCCTTGGAAGAAAAGGACAAGCAACTCCACCCACAGGACAAGCCCACATTCTTGCCAGCCATGAGTCCAGTTGGGGCCTCTGGTGAGAAGTTCATCTTGTCATGCCCTGTGTCCTAGAGGACTATGGTCAGCTGTCATCTTGAGAGATAACCTGTTGTTTAAGTCTGAACTACCATGGGGGTCATTGAAGAAAAATTCCTAAAATCAAGTGGAAATAATGTGCAACTTACCAGAAGCATTGGAGTAGAACAAAGGCAATTGTCAAAGGAAAGTTTCTAATTATGAGTGTTTATATTTACAAATCAGAAAGATCTCAAGTAACTTGTCTTTTGAGACAAGGTCTCATGCAACCCATAGTGGCATCAAGCTCACTATGTAGCCGAGAACGACCATGCACTTCTGATCCTGCCTCCAGCTCCTGAGGGCTATGATTATAGTCACAAGCTACAAGGTGTAGCTTTCACATAAATACAATGTAGTTTTCTTTTAATTATAGAAAATGAAATGATGATATTTGTAGGTAAATGTATGGAGCTGTAGATCTTTATGGTAAATGAAATAATCAAAACTCAGGAAGACAAATACTATGTTTTAGCTCATATGTGGACTAGATTTATTCATGCATGTACATGGCATGAATATAGAAGTGGAACTATGTGAATAAGGTAGTTTAAAAGGACAGAGAGGGGTTGGAGAGATTGCTTAGTGGTTAAGACCTTGTCTGTGAAGCCTAAGGACCCTGGTTTGAGGCTCATATTCCCCAGGACCCACGTAAGCCAGATGTACAAAGTGGCACATGCATTTGGAGTTCGTTTGCAGTGGAGGTCCTGGTGCAACCATTTTTTTTTCCTCTCTCTCCCTTTTTCTCTCTGTGTCTGTTGCTCTCAAATAAATGAATAAAAAAGATAATTTACTTAAAAAGGGCAGAGAATATGAACAAAAACAGAAAATAATGGAGGGAAGCAAAGACAAAATATTACATGTTTTCTTTCATCTGCAGAATCTAGATTCAATGTGTGTGGGTACGCATGTGTTACGTGAACGCTGAAGGCAGGAGCATTTGGGAGAAGGAATGGAACCAGTGGCAAAAGGAAGAACAGATGAAGAAGGGACTGGGGGTGGGGAGGGTGAGTGGGCAAAGTAAGATGAAACATCTGCATGAAAATGTCATATTGAAACACCAGGATTTTGTGTACAAACTAAAACATCAATTTCAAAAGACAGATTCATCCTTCTAACTTAAAACCCCTTCAAAAGTCTTTATATATGAGGTCAAATTGTACATAGTAGAAGGAAGACAAACATCTCCAAGAAGACAACTTTGTTCCTATCATGATGTTAGTAGACAACCACAAAAGCATGAATACTAATATGGTACACCACATGTGCTAGGGAAGTGGATAAACGTGAGATGCCCACTAAAAAAACTTACCTCCAAGAAAATGGAACAAGCTTAAACACCAGAGCAGGAAGGGCAAGGTAAGAGGACAAGGTCACAAAGAGGTGGTTAGAGGGCTCTTGCTAAAATGTCTCACAGTAAATTCCCTGCAATATTCCTGAGCCAAGACACCTGGCAATAAAATAGTTTCATGGGGTCTTCAGGCTGAGGGACCTATGCTATGGATCCATATATTAGTCACAATTATGTCACTGCAGTGTCTTGTCACAATCCTGAATCTTCACTCCAACTTAGCCTTCTATTCCTCTTCTTCTGCTCAAATGATCAGGGAACTGTGAAGACTGGTATCAGGAAAGTACTTATGGTTGGTCCTCCAGGAAATTTCTTGCTCTACACGGAGTTTTGTATGTTTTTTTTTTTAAATGAAACAATGCTTATTAAATGGAAAACAAAACTGTAGATTACCACATTGTCTTGTATTCTATTTTCTCTTTGGAACTTATCATATGTTCCCTGGTGGACAAAGGTCTGCTGGCACTGGTGGAGCTGTCCCTTTGGGCAGCACACCGTAATAGATTTGTGCCTGTGGCAATTGGCATAATCATTGTGCTTTCATTGGTGTGGGCTTTATTCGTTGTACATAGTCTGGGTTTCAAAGAACATTTAGAGGCATGTACTTAATTTGTTCTTCAAATCAGTATCTGTTGAAAATGGAAAAATCAAAAGGTAAATAAAACTATGTATCACAATGAATGAAAAATTTATTTATAAAAGGCAAGATCAATTAGCAATCAAGGCATCTTTAAAACATAAATTTGATTTTTGGTATTTGAGGAAACTGCATAGTGATTTCTAGAGCAAATGCACTAATTTACATTCCTACCAACAACTGTAAAAAGGTTCCATTTTCCTTGTATAAAATTCAATATATTTATATCATGTACTTTGATACTATTTAGTCCCCCACTACCTTTCCTTATCTGTCCCTGACCCTTAACCTGGTCCCCTTCCATTTTCAGACAGTCACCCTTCTACCTTCATACCTTTTGGTTTTACTCTAACTTCCACATACTACAGCAAACATGCAATATTTGTCTTTCTGAATCTGACTTATTTCACTTAACATTAGCACTCTAGTTCCATCTATTTCCTGCAAACATAATTTTATTTTTCTTCATGACATAATCAAGCTCCACAGTATATATATCCACTAACACATTTTCTTTATTCATTTATCTGCTGACAGAGGTCTAGATTGATCCCATATCTGGACTATCTACCTGTCTATCTATTTATCTATGTATCTATCTATCCATCATCTGTCTATCTATTTTTTCCTTGATATCCTCACTTTTTTGTAATATTTTATTTATTTATATGAGAGAAAGACACAGGTAGAGAGAGGAAGAGAGAGAATTGGTGTGCCAGGGCCTCCAGCCACTGCAAATGAACTACAGACACATGTGTCACCTGTGCATCTGACTTACATGGATCCTGGGGAATCAAACTGAGGTCCTTTGGCTTTGCAGGCAAGTACCTTAACTGCTAAGCCATCTATCCAGCCTCTGATATCCTCTCTTTTTTGGTGGCTTTCAGGTACCTCCAACCAGAATGTTTAAAGTATTGTCCTGGAATTTTATCTGTCCTCATACAGATATTTACAACCTAGTTTGACATTATCTGAAGCAGAATGCCTCTAAGGTGAATTTTGAGCATGTCTGTCAGGTAACCTGTATTTATATCTTCATTGATCTAAACATTCTCTCTGAATTGGATTAAAACCCATTAAGCCATTTTCACAATGTAGAACATTAGGGGGGAAAAAGAGGCTTAATTTTATTTGCATTGATACAAAAAGATTTTTTACAGGAAAAAGCAAAGAACTTGAAATCTATTCTGTTTTAGTGTTAACTTATGTGGATTATATCACAGGAAAATGACACAGACTCTCTATTCTTTATTGTCTTACATTTAGTGTGGGCATCATAATTCTACTCTACCTATTCTCCAGAGTTATTTTGAACATAAGTGAGAACATGTAGGCAAAATATCTAGTAAAGTACCTGGTCTGTAATCAGTACTCAATAAAGTTGAATTATAATATGAGAAAATAGAGTATTTGTCATTCCTGTTATCATTCAAAGGATTGTCTCTGGACCATGTAGAAGAAAAGGGCCTAACATCTAGTAATACTAGCTAGTTCAACAAAATTCACAGCATGTATGCAGTGATTCATTGTTGGTTTCAGGATTCTGGTCCGTGACTACGATGTTCTTTCCAGTAAAGTAGATCCAATTGTGAATTTTGTTTAAAATAGGGAATCAGTGTGGAAAGTTTTCAAGCTAAAAAAGGCAAGCACAGACCTGGCAATTACTGAATGTCTCTACCCTCTGGCCTCATCGAGGAGACATTAGCTGGAAGTAAAATGAGCTCTGAAGTGCTGACGGGCACATCAGGCACCAAGTCTGGACTCCTCAAATGTTGCATCAGCCTCAGGGACAGAACATCCAAGGTTACTTCTTCAAAAGGGAGAGAAAGTCCCAAAGTTAAGCTTTTTGCTCATGAATTTTTTTCCTGCTAGCATCTAGGATGTGTTAAGAACTCTGCATTCATTATTTCTCTGCTTCTTCTCAACATTTGGAAATAGAGGTACAATTACTCCCCATCTCCTCCCATATTCTACAAGTCAATAAACTGGTATTTCCAGAAATCAGGTAGCATGTCACCTGCAAAGTAACACAGTTTTGCAGGCAATTCAATTAACATCACTGAGTAACCCCAATGCTAGACACTAAGAAAATCCTGAACAATAGGAACCCTACAAAGCCAGTAATCTAAAAGGGCAGACTCCCTCCTGAGCACATGCTCTAAAAACAGCTCTGATTATTGTAAGATGTTGGTTTGACTATTGTAATGATTATGGAAAGATGGCTGAAAAGGTGATCACAAACCATCAATACCTACATCCCTGATGTCTTATGAAATACTTTCCCAGTTGTATGCTTCGTGGAGCACACCTTTTATTGGTGTGGAACAGAGCATATGATTCAGTAAATAAGCAATGTCATTACAGGTTTCATGCTAAGAAAAACACAAATCAAAGTTGTGATATAAAAGGCACCTAGAAGAGGAATAATTTAAGTGGTATGTTCCAGAAAAGCCTCTCTAAACCTGATGCACTTAAGATTAAAATGAAGGGAAGCTGAGGTGGTAACAGTACATGAGGCGGAGAGAGTTAATCCTGCAGAGCTGTTCTGCAGTATGAGGTGTGTAAAGTGAGCCTGCCAAAACCAGGCTGAAGTTAGGGGATGGCCAGCTCACAGGGAAGGGGTGAGCTAGGGTGCAGCCTCAGAGAATAACAAGCCAGTAACATTTCACTTTCCAAATAGCAAGAACATATTGTTAGTTCCTCAATAACAGAGAATGCTCACCAATGACCCCGTTCCTGAAGCTAGACTAAGACTAGCTCTTTCACCTATTTGGAAGTTTTTAGCCTCTGTTCATTGTTGAAACTTTCCTGTTTCACTCTTTCATATGTAATATGAACATTTTTCTCTTAAGACTAGACTATAACTCTATTTAAAGGAAAACCCACATAAACTACCATGTTGCTTGATATGTAGTAGTTACTAAAGAAATAGGTGTTGGTTAGCAAAAGCAGGCGTGGATTGACCTAGCTGCTGGAAAATTGGGATATTCAAATCAGCAGTCTGTCAGGCATCTCTTAGGAAAATAACTCTCAGCTTAGATGGGGAGGGATAGGCCCAGTGAGAAAGGGAGCCAACACTCTTCTCTGCTCACTTTTTCAGGTTACTTCTCTGATCACTTTCCCTTACCTTTAGTCTTTGGATGGAGAGATCAGGGCATCAGAATGTGGCCTCTGATCACATAGTTTCATGCAAATGCACTCTCAAATTATCTAGGTTGAATAACTCAAACAAAACGGTGTTTTTAAATTGAGCTTCTCAGCTATAAAAAGAAAAGACAATGATAGTTGCTATATTTTTGGACAATGCTAGACCAGTGTCTCCAGGGCTCAGGAGGCATCTATATCAATTACATGCACTGAGAGAGCAGCAATGAGACATTTGCTAATTGGAACTTTAATGACAAGCTCTTACCAATATCTAATTCAGTGTTTTTGGCAGGAGTAGGGCTCATTTTCTCAAACAAAGAGGATAAATAATAGGCTTTTGGCTTGGAATGTCCTGTCACTCCATGATGGGAAACAAAATTCCCATTATTCTCTTGTTTCAACTCAAACTGCCTAGTGACAATTTTTTGGGGTAATACTTCATGTTCTTCTCTGTGTTTTAATTAGTAACACCACATACACATATACCATCTCACCTTCTCCCATGTTTATTATTGCAATCACTATTTGGCAGGGATAGCACAGCTTCCTAGAAAAGATAGTGCTTCAAAATCTAAAGGTTAGAATCTCCATAGTAATGTTAGCTTAGCTACATTACACATGGGATAGGATTTTGTTTAAACTATTATTTGTTCTATTCAGCAGTTTATTTTACTAAAATATTTGCCCTCTGAGTTCTCCTTTTAATTTTTTTTGATTTGAGACAGAATGGATAGCCAAGGGCTTCTTGCCACTGCAAATGAACTCCAGATGCATGTGCCACTTTATGTATTTGGCTTTATGTGGGAACTGGAGAATTGGATCCTAGCTAGCACACTTTGCAACCAAATACCTTTAAGTGCTGAGCAATCTCCCCAGTCTGCCCTCTGAGTTTTCTAACATCCATGCATCTCAACTCACTTGAACAAGAATTCTATTTTAGTGTATAAAATTTCTAGCACTTTATAAATACATAAACACTGATAGATAATGGTAAAGTCAGTTTTAAAAGCCTCCAATAAGATGTTTCTCCAAGGTGTTTCTGCGACTAGAAACTCAAGATAAGAAATCTTTTTTACACTAATGGCCAAATTGTCAAAGGTTGAAGATACTAGAGAAACCTGGTTTTGATTCTCTTACTGAAAATTTTTCTCATAACGATGATAAACAGCGCACTGCAAGCTTGGGATCATTGCGTTGTGGTATTGCTTGTTTGCCTTCAATCTTTCCTATCTGAACAGTCCATTTTCAAGTGAAACTGAACAAGTACTCTTGTTTACTCAATTCTTGATAAACATACCTAAATATCAGAATTGTACGGGAAACTCCATCTTCTTTCTCAGATGACAATTTTGATGGGGAAAAAAAAAAAAAAAAGAAAAGATAGTGTTTGATCTGAGTCCTAAGAGGTTATTGGGAATTCTAGCAGGACCTGTGTGACATAACGATACAACTTCATTAAACACTGTGACTGTATTCTAGCTAGGATGTGTGTATTTAGTATGAAGTGTAATGAGTGTAGGTGGAATGACATAGGAAAGGTAGCAAGAGTACACTTCATGCGTTCCGGGGAGATAGCTCAGTGGCTAAAAGTACTTGCTGTTCAAGCATGAGGACTGGAATTTGGATCCTCAGAACCCAGGTAAACCCAGATGCACATAGTACACCTGTCTGTAATTCTAATACACCTATGAAAATGATAGCTCCATGGTCAGCTAGTCTAGTCTTCATGGTGGCAAAACAAGAGACATCTTGTATCACATATGTACAGTGTAATCAGTGCCCACAAAAGACCTACAACTGTAATCTAGCAATAACTGTCATGAACGTCCCTGAATATTAAGCTACTATGTCAGACCCCAAAATTAGCACTTTGCATTTATCAGTGTGTGTCTTCTTATAAAGCCACCATGGGATTACTCCACTTTGAAGATAATGAAACTCACATTTCTAGATGCTAAATCTCTTCCATAAGCATTCATAGTCAATCATGGGCAGGACCAGAAACTCCCCAGATTTTTCTTGAGGACCATGCAATGGGTTCAGAATCAAAGAAAGAGATATCCATGGAGCAATACCTAGTCAAAACAATTTGTGTGAATTTTTGCAAAATTATGAAGGCACCTAATTCCACCTTCTCCACAGGCTCTCCTAGCATGATGCTCCAAAGCCTTCATAGTCTAGCCGAAGGCAGAACCAAACCACCTTGTCTTTCTTCCCATTCTGATCCTTTTGTACCAGCTCCCAGCCCCTCCTCTCAGTTTTTTAGACAAAGAAAAAAAACTCAAGAGTAAATCCAAAAATAAAGATTATTATTATATTCTGTGAGTGATGGGGAAGTCTGAGAAAATGCCTCTCTTGATGGCCTACTACTATCAACAGCACTTTTCAAGCCACCAAAAGACTTCTTGAAATAAAGAGTTAATAGATTCCAAACCAGGATCAGGCTGACAGGTACTAGTGGGTTCTGCATAATTCACTGTGATACTGTCAACTACAAAATGTCGCTGGCCAACAACCTAAGTTTCTTTTGAACAACCTGAATCTAAAGAAAGGATAGGAGTAAGAAAAGGAGGGAATAACGCCAAAGGCACTATCAAAACTGCATCTGAAGAGATTGAATAAAATTATCTCAAAATGTAAGAACTGAGAAGGAATTAAATAATTACTTTATGAATAAATATATTTATATATAAGTTTATTTTTATTATTAATTAAATAAATAACCACTAAGCTGGGCAGGGTGGTACATGTCTTTAATCCTAGCACTCAGGAGGCAGAGGTAAGAGAATCACCATGAGTTTAAGGCCTCCCTGAGACTACATAGTGAATTCCAGTTTAGCCTAGGCTAGAGTAAGACCCTACCTTGAAAAACTAAAATAAATAAATAATTACTTTCTGAAATATATGTAATGAAATAAATACATGTTATTTATGAGTTAAATAGCCATTACACCTATGTATTTAGAAGCATTTATCCCAAATCAAAGAGGCAGATGGGGGAGAGAGAGAGAATGGGTATGTCAGGGCTTCTAGCCCCTGCAAACAAACTCCAGAGGCATGCTCTACCTTGTGCATCTGGTTTACATTGGTGTTAGGGAATCAAATCTGGGTCCTTAGGCTTCGCAAGCAAGCCACCTTTCCAGCCACCCAGTTACATTTTTTAAACCTTTAAAAATTTTTGTTCTTTTTAGAGAAGATGTAGGGTCACCTAATTCAAGGTTGTCTTACATTTGGGGCTTTGAAGATAAACAGTAGATTAAATGTCACATTTATTCTGTAAATTGTGAAATAGCTTGAGTGCCTTCTTTTTTTTTTTAAAGATTTTTTTTTAAATTTTTTAATTTATTTATTTGAGAGCGACAGACACAGAGAGAAAGACAGGTAGAGGGAGAGAGAGAGAATGGGCGCGCCAGGGCTTCCAGCCTCTGCAAACGAACTCCAGACGCGTGCGCCCCCTTGTGCATCTGGCTAACGTGGGACCTGGGGAACCGAGCCTCGAACCGGGGTCCTTAGGCTTCACAGGCAAGCGCTTAACCACTAAGCCATCTCTCCAGCCCTTGAGTGCCTTCTTTATGCCAGGCATCAAGCTTGGCTTGGGAAATAGGAAGTTATATCACACACATTAGAATAGTGATTTTATTTGCTAATTAATAGCTTGTTTACATAACTTTGCCTTTCATGTATGTATATGAGGCCTGGTTGTCTTCAGCTTTCTTTCAGTAAAGATAGTCTCTTTTGTACCAACTTAGTAGAAAGAAAAGACACCCAGCAAACCATTAAGTCTTATCAAACCTATGCAACAGTTAATGAACCACTTCACTCTAAATTCCAATAAAAATGGCTTTTCCCCCATGAATGCTTAGTTACGGCTCACACATTACTACTGATTTGTTCAGTAGCTCACTACTGCTGGACATTGGCTGACATCCACTGCCTGGGAATGTTCAGATGGAAGAATGGAGTCCACCACTCGCTGTGTGATTCAGTGGGCATTTGGATAATCAAAAGTACTTCACGGTCCTACTGTACAGCTTGAGATTCACATCATGGACATTAAAAAATAAACAAGCTATACAAAGTATAGCATAATGCTTATAAGTGGCATCTAGAAAGAAAAATAGAATTGTCATGATGGTGCACCTATACTTCTAGCCCTCAGAAAGCTGAAGCAGAGAATTTGGAGTTATGGACCAGCCTTGGCTATATAATATTGAAATTGTGTATCAAAAATTAAATAAAGAGGGGAAATGCATTAGCTATCTAACTCACACAAAACACACTAGGATCGACAAGCTAAGAACAAACACTCTGAAGGAATATGACCCAGGATGCTGAGCAAGTTAGAAAAGAAGGAAGTAACTTAAGGAATAGTTTGTATTTTCCTCAAGGGAAAAGGACCATCTTTGAAGGTAATAAACATCCCATATAGTGGAGAGAAGAGGCCGAGAATGACTACAGGAGAGATGAGCAGAGCCTGCACTGGAACTGTGCTCACCTCACAGTTTTGTCAAGGAATACCTAAGCCAGTTGTGCCAACAAGATCCTGTCTGTGAATCATTGTCTCCTAGCTACAATATGATCCCTTTGGGTCTAATGCAGACCTTTGTCTTTACCAATTTCCCACTGTGAGTCCTGACCATTCCTGCTCTTTGCCCTTCTGTGATGCTGACAAAATCCCAAGCAGAAGGCCAGGATACTAACCATTTCCTCCTGTTAGCCAATGAGTCTTTGGCAACCACTGATGGAATCCCAGGGAAAACCAGGTGCTATCACAGCAAAGACAGTGACTGAATGACTGCATTTGCATATGGGAAATTACCTCCCAAATATTACTGTGGAAGTTGATTTTGGCCTAAAGACATTGATTTTCTGATCCATTCTCTTCCTTGACTTATGACCTGCATCCTTAAAATCCCTGCTCAGCACTTGCTAGATTGCTGTAGGGAGAAAAAAAGTGGGGGGAGGGGGAGGAAGGCAATCGTTCTTTGGAAAGCAGCTATTTGGACTTCAAACAAGAAGTATAGATTCTATGCCTGTAATCTACAATGAAACTTAATACAGTGGTTTGATTTTCTTGAAATTACAAATACAGTCTTCATGGGAGATGAAAGATGCAACCAGTAAATCTATAAATAAGTGACATGCTGAGGGAAATACAGTGTCTCAAGAAGCCATGGATCATTTCTCAAAGAGTAATAGTGTGTCTCAAATCAGCTACAACTGAAGTGTGGTATACATGTCTGTTCTCACCCAATCTGCCCCATGACAGACCTCTCTAACTGATCATGGCTTTCCTTTCTATTGAGTTCACATGCAACCTCAAAGCCCTCTCGAACCAGCAATAGCCACAATCTTTCAGAGTTTATTTATGACTTGAAATATATTTGTCTCTCACCCCACCCCTACTGAAGAGATACAATGACAGATAGTACCAATAACAACTATTCCAATAATAGCATTATTGGAAGCCTGGTTTAATGGTACTAAATATAAGGCAGCAGGGATTCATTGGGAAGCTTCATGGAGAAGGTGAGACTGAAAATGGCTGTGGACATTCAGTATAATTTAAAAAATAAAATCAACTAAATATGTCCAGCTACCCACATGATAAAATAACCAGGCAAGGGCTAATACTTTTTCCCAAGGCCTCCTTGGAATAAGCCTCTTCCAGACTCTAGCAGGAATCCCTCACCAAGAACAGCATCTGCTACTCAGTGCACTCTCCACTGACAGCATGCATAACATCATGATGGCCCCAAACCTCTGGCTTTCATGAACCACAAGGGCCATGATCCAGTGCCATGTTATCATTGTTATTTATTCTGTAGTTTGAATTGATTTTTGCCCATATACATTTATTTTAAAACAGAAATACTGAGCTAGAGAGATGCCTTAGTGGTTAAGGTACTTGCCTGAAAAGACTGAGGACCCTGGTTTGATTCCCCTGTACCCACATGAGCTAGATGCACAAGGCAGTATACGCATCTGCACGTCATTTGCAGTGGTTAGAGACCCTGATGCACCCATTCTCTCTTTCTCTCCCTCCCTCTCCCCCCCCACCCATCTCTCTCTCTCAAATAAATATTTAGAACAGAAACACTCGATCCCTACTAGTAGAAAAAGCAGTTTAATTTGCCTATAGCCATTTAAAGAACAAATGACTGCTTTTATCCAGGCACAGTGGCACATGCCTATAGTTCTAGCTAGTCAAAAGACTGCATTTGAAGATTTGCTTGAACCCAGGGAGTGAGCACTAGTCCATTTTAAAATAAATAATTGGGGAAGGATGGCTTAGCAGTAAAGGTATTTGCCTGCAAAGCCAAAGGATCCAGGTTTGATTCCCCAGGACCCACATTAGCCGGATGCACAAGGGGGCACACACATCTGGAGTTTGTTTGCAGTGGCTGGAGGCCCTGGAATCCCCATTCTCTCTCTCTTCTCTCTGTCTCTTTCTCTCTCTCTCTCTCTTCCTCCCTCTCTCTTTCTCTGTCAAATAAATAAATAAACATTAAAAATATATATTTAAAATAAAGAACTGTGCTGAAAGGTTTTTGTTGGAGATGGGAAGACAGCTCCGAGGATAAAGAGCTTTCATGGCAAGCATGCAGACCTGAGTTCAGATCCTCAGTACCTATGTAAAATGCCAGGCATGGTGGTGGGTTCTTATAATCCAAGAACCAGGAAGACAAAGTCAGGGGGATCACTAGGACTTACTGGCTGCTAGCCTGGCAGAATTGGTGAGCTCTAGATTTGGTGAGAGACCCTATCTGAAAGAATAAGGTGGAGAATGATAGAAAAAGGCATTTAATGTCAACGTCTGGCCTGCACATGCCACATGAACCCTCATACATATGTGCGCACACATGCCAAAAGTATTTTTTAAAGTATGTGATGATGTGTCTCCTAAAATAATTTCATATGCCTCTATTCATAGCTTTCTACTAAACCGTACCACATCAGCTTTAGTGCTTTGCAGCAGAATAGACCAAAACCCTAACTCCATCTCTATGGTGTAGGGGGCTTTGGGCAAGATAATGGGAATATACCTCTTCATCAAACAAGGGATAAGTGATCAATAGGACCCAATATGTAGCTAATTCTGAGAATTGAGTAAATTCCTATAAAGTATTCACCTAAATTACAACTGTCCATTCTTTGAGAGATTTATAAGTTATTCTGGATGGGGCCATTTGCTCCAGATCAAGCCATTTTATACACCAGAAGGCATCAGGGTAGAATGAAATATGGGTCAAAGAATCAGACTAATATGTGATGAAATCAGGCTTCATCAACTTGCTTGATATATAATCTTGGCAAGTTCCTTCTGTGACTTCTAATTTGCTTCATGTGTGAGTGGAGGGAATAGTCTAAGTGCCACTGTGGTTGAATAATGGAAACGAGCCAGGCGCAGTGGCACACACCTTTATCCCAGCACTTGGGAGGCAGAAGTAGAAGGATCACCGAGAGTTTGAGGCCATCCTGAGACTACATAATAAAATCCAGGCCAACCCGAGCAAGAGTGAAACCCTATCTCGAAAAACCAAACCAATAAAAAAAAAAAAAGAAAAGAAAAAGAAAGAAAGAAAGAAAGGAAATGAGAAAGGGTTGGCAATTGTCACTGCTTACTTCCTTTTACTATAGTACTTTATCAAGTTTTTCTTCTGCAATTTTCTGAAACCACAGATAGTAATAGGCATGTGAAAATTGAAAATCTCAATATTCCTCTGTTTTCAATCCACCTTTCTTTACCATAAAGAAACACTGGATTAAAAATAAAAAATCCTGTGCATGCTCCTTCCCACGTGAGCGAGCAAGCAAGAATAAGAGTATGGAAAGCCCTCAGGAAATGTCAAACCCTGGCCCCTAGGCATGTGGCCTCTTGGTGCTGTCCAAATGAGGAATTTCTCTTCTTTAATTAAAATGCAAATTTGATGGTACTCTGAAGATTCTCTTTCTGATAGATCTAGGGAATACTGCTTCTCCCTGCTGTTGGAAATCAGGACGTGTCTCCACTCCAAAGCCATTGAAGGTCCTGCCTTTCGTCTCTATTTTTGAGCCCGCAAAAGCATGCACACCCCACTGCCCAACAGGGCCCATGCTCTAGTACATGCTCACTGTAGCCTTTAACCCAACGGGCCTCTTGGTTGCTCTTGGAAAACCTCTTTGGTGGGTGGATGCAGCAGGCCTGTCTCCATTTATTCCTTGGCCTTTCAGTTTAGCACTCCCTCTCCAGCAGTAACTTCACCATGGCTTTGCTGAAGTGCATTCGTGCTTCCAGAAATGGTCCTGAGACCCATAACTCATTTCACAGAAGCTGCCAAGGAGCTGTCAGACAGTGGTTCTTATAGCCATGGGTCAGATTTAAAGCTGTGACCTCAAGGAAATGCACAAGCTGCACATCCCATTACAAGTAGCTTGAACTAGACACCAGCCCCCTTGGAGTCCATCAGCTTTGTTTTGGCTGCCGGGTCAAAGCTGTTGTCTACAATGAGAGAAAGTTACAGTGTGTTTTTTCTACTCAGCAAACACTCATCCATTTACTTTAACAAGTTAAGAATTTTAGGTCTACATTCCCCCAGAGCTAAAACAAGTCAACCTAAGAGAACTTCAGTGGCCTGAAAGAGCAGGTAGATTTCTGTGGTGGTTTGATTCAGTTGTCCCCTTAGGTGTTCTGAATGCTAGGTTCCCAGCTGATGGAGATTTGGGAATTAATGCCTCCTGGAGGCAGTGTACTGTTGGGGGCAGGCTTATGGGTGTTAGAGCCAGTTTCCCCTTGCCAGTGTTTGGCATACTCTCCTGTTCCTGTTGTTCATCTGATGTTGGCCAGGGGGTGATGTCCACCCTCTGCTCATGCCTTTGTTTTCCTCTGCCATCATGGAGCTTCCCCTTGACCCTGTAAACCAAAATAAACCTCTTTTGCCCACAAGCTTCTCTTGTTTGGGTGATTTCTACCAGCAATGCTAACCTGATTGCAACAATTTCAACTTGAGTGTTTCCACTGATTTAAAATAAATTGGTACTGGCTACTCTCAACTCTGAGTTGAGAATGCTACATTGGAGGAAGGAGTGGCCAACTAGCAATATCTACCTTAGATGCAACATTGCAAAAATCCACCAATTATGTCAGATATTTATTGACCTTAGATAAAAAATATTGCATTACTCTCATGAACAGTTGCCATAAACTCCAAGTTAACGTTCCTGCCTAAGGAGTCCACAGTGTAATTTACCCCTCACTGTTCACCATGGTCAAGCAACCCACATGCACCCTTAACCACATCTCTTCTCCTGTGACTAACATTATCCATGGTCCTCAGCCCAGTGTGCAATGCCCCATATGATTGTGTTCCACCTCTCATCCCTTCCCACCACAAAATTCCCATCCTGTCTACCCTAAATTTCTCACATTCCCTGAAATGTCCCTCCTTTTCTCATATGTTAGTTTTTCTATCTGAAATGGCTCTTCCTTACTCCTCTTGTAAAATTTTATATATCCTTCAATACTCAACTCAAATTTCTCTCCATCCTATATACCCAAGAGCTTTTATTCAATATATGACTATCATGGTACTTTCTTTCTTTCTTTCTTTCTTTTTTTTGAAGCAGGAACTCACAAAAAACTCATTTTATTACTATGAGCAGTTGCCTATATAATGTTGGGGAGGAAGGCGGGGATTTTAGGAGTGGGGGAGGGGGCAGAGGTAAGGGCCAATAGTAAACTGCAACTATTGAAATGCTAATTACAATTGCCACACGGAGGTGGCAGGCCAGAAGCCATTAGGCGTCTTGCTGAGTCCTAGCTGGCCAGAGACAGGTCGCCAAACTTTAGCTAGGCTCAGGAAGTTCCACTAGGTCTCACACCTGGGCCTTTCAGGGCCCAATAGGAAGGAAGTAGGGTTTCAAATCTTTTTGTTTGAGTAAATACAATATTTTTATTCTCTATCTGAATCAGTTTTCTATTTGAATTGGAAGACTTGTTCTACATTGAAGTGAGGACAAGAACAGGATTTTTAAAAAGTATTTATTTGGCGGGAGGAGAATGAGAATGGACACATCAGGGTCTCTAGCCACTGTAAATGAACTCCAGATACATGTGCCACCTTGTGCTTCTTTCTGCCTTATATGGGTACTAGAGAACTGAACCTGGGTCCTTAGGCTTCACGGGCAAGGCTTTAATTGCTAAGCCATCTCTCCAGCCCAAGAACAGCTTTAAAAAAAAATATTTCATAATTTATTTATTTCAGATTTTCATACTTTGTGGAGTATATGCTTTTATAGTATGTCCCTATGATTTTTTGAATTTCTCTGGAATCTGTTGTGATGTTACCTTGTTCATCTCTGATTTTATTAATTTGTGTCTCTTCTCTCTTTCTTTTGGTAAGATTTGCTAAGGGTTTATCAATCTTGTTTATCCTTTCAAAGAACCAACTCTTTGTTTCATTAATTCTTTGGATTTTTTTTGTTTATTTGTTTCTATTTCATTAATTTCTGCCCTAATCTTTATTATTTCTTCCTGCCTACTGATTTTTGGTTTGCCTTGTTCTTCTTTTTCCAAGGCTTTAAGGTGAAGCATTAGGTCATTTACCTGTGACCTTTCTAATTTCTCAATATAGGCACTTAAGGCTATAAATTTACCTCTTAGAACTGCCTTCATTGTGTCCCAGAGATTTTGATATGTTGTGTTCTCATTATCATTTGACTCTATGAATTTTTTTATTTCCTTCTTGATTTCTTCATTGATATCATGGTACTTTCTATATACAGTACAATTAATAAGGACCTTATAATTGCAAAGAATAGAAACCAATTTAACTGGAAGAAGAAAAAGGAAAATACTAGTTTAAAAAGGGAACATATTTATTCCTGCAGGTTAATGAAATGGTTGGTGACAGTCTCCAGACATGATTAGATCAAGATTTCTGATTATCCCTTCCCAGCTGAATCCTTAATCTTTAAATTGTTTTTGTCCTAACTTCTCTATCCATAGGTATGATGCATATAGGTAGTTTTCTTTCCTAGAAGTTGTAGAAGAAAGTGCAGAATTGAGTCTTAATGGTCTGTCTTAGACCATTTGCACATTGTTAACCAACTATTGTGGTTAAGGGTATAAGAAAGAGAGATGTGCTATCTTTTGTCAAAGGGTTAAAGAGATAGAGTAACTCAATTGTAGAAAACCATTATTCTGTGGGAAGCCCCCCTTCCTGAGTCAACCACCCTTGAGACCAAGAGAATCAGCAAAAATAATCCTTGAGGGCTAGAGAGATGGTTTAGCAGTTAAGGCATTTGCCTGAAAAGCCTAAGAACCCTGGTTTGATTCTCCAGAACTCTTGGAAGCCAGATGCACAAGGTGATGCATGCACACAAGGTGGTGCATGTGCATAAGGCGGCGCACACATTTGGAGTTTGTTTGTAGTGGCTGAGGGCCTGGAGTGCTAGTTCTCTCACCAGTTCTCTCATAAAACAATTAAAAACTAAACTAAACAAAAAATCCTTGAAAGCAGAGCTTCTATTTCAGTATCTGATAAAAGGTCTTAAGTCTTCCCTTCCTTTTCCTTAGAAACTGTATTGTTTCTGTATTTTATTAGCCAATAGCATAAGATTGGGAGGCTAAATTCTGACTCAGAGGAATGCCCAGCACCCTGTCTGCATTATGGAATATAAAAATGGCAGCAGAACCCCTGGTTGCCAGAATTCTTTTTTATTATTATTATTATTAATTAGTTTTTTACTCAGTGAATACAGTCAAGCTGGTACCATTGTTAGGCTCATCCACGTCCTACCCCCCCCTCCGGCCCCTCCTTGTTGAGGTATATGGGTCATGTATTGTGGAGTTAGCCCACAGTTATGTCTGTCTGTCTCTCTCTCTTCTCTATAACTCTTTTATATTAGTTATCTTTTTCTTCCTTGTCTTAGTGGGAACTGAACTGTAACTGCCAGAATTCTTTTAAAAACCCTATCTGTAGAAATTAACATTGCCTTGTCAGTATACTTCAGATTGTGTGGTTGTTCTTGGACCCTAACAAGAGAATGAAATTTTCTTTTCTTTTCTTTTTTCTTTTTTATTTTGGATGAACCAATGAGTTTTTTGGTGTTACAGAGTAGAGTGATGGACTGCTTATAGGAACATAGGTTACTCAAAGGTAACTGCATCACTAACATGCCCACCTCAGTCAGCCTAGGTGATGACTCATGGAAACTGTCTCTGGAGTTCACTGAGCAACTTGGCTTGCAGGGAGCTCTGCCAACCAGTGTCTCTCCCCAAACATGTCTTTAATCTCTCCCTCTCCCTCTCCCTCCCTCCCCCCTCTCTACATATATCTAATCCCTACAGATGGAGATAGATATATATATATATAATATATTTATATTATATATTAATTATATATATACATATATATATACATATACATATACATACATATATATGTGTGTGTGTATATATATATATATATCTATCTCCATCTGTAGGGAGGGCTCTTGAGACCTTTTAAGTTTAGAAAATTGCTACACAACACTGGTCAGAGTCTGTCCCTCAATAGTTGTTTACTCCTTCTAGAAGTTTGGGAGTGGCCATGTAACCTTTTTGAACAAACTTTATTGAAATATAAACAATATAACATTATTATAATCCCTTTCCAAAACCCTCCCTTTTTGGATCAGATTCCACTCCTGATAAATCAACTAAACCCAAACCATATGTGCTGAAAGTATAGGCTGGATTCACTGAAGGAAGATTTATGTGGGTATTTCCACAAAAATTCAGAATTTATTCCAGTTAGGGAAAATATAGCCATATAGGACTTTCAGCCAAGATGGCAACCACCGAGCTGCACTGCAGATCCTGGGGAAAGAAAGGCAAGACATTGTTCACTGGGTTCACTGGGCCTTTTAAGGGAGAGCAATCTCCAATAGATTGCCAGTGGGAGGGCACAGAGGGGGAAAAAACAGGGAATCACTGATTCCCTTGCAGGTGGATAGCCCACACCTCCCCCCAAGTAGCGGCCATATCCACATCATTGTTGCCAATCCATCCCTGCATTGGAAGCTTAGACTGCTCCACTCACTCACCCACTTACTCCTCCGGCTTCCAGAAGTTCAGCGGGTCCAGGCATAAACAGGGAATCACTGATTCATTCGCAGGTGGGTAATCCAACCCTCCCCCCCAACTAGCCACTGTATCCACGGTGGCACCCGCTCAATCCCAGCATGTGGAGGCTTAGACTGCTCTGCCCACTCGCTCACTTACTACTCCTGCTGCCGCATGTTCAGGGAGTCTAGGCCCATAGCAACTGCCATGCAAGCTGAGACTGTGTCTGTTGCTTGCACCAGCTCAGGTACCATTCCCTACCGGTCTGACTGCAGCAGTCTGCCATTGTCCTGTGGTGGGGGAATGCAGACTGCTTCTGGGTCCCAGTGTTCCCACACCAGAGATGGGCTGCATTAGTGCTTGGTGCCTCAGTGTGCCTCCTGGCTTGAACACAGGCAGCTTCAGTGAATTATTACCTGAGAGATTGGGCAACTTTGGCGCCCCGGCCAGGCAGTAGATCAGGCAGCTTTGGCAAGTGAGTGCCAAAGCCCAGGCTGTTTGTCAACTGCCTCAGGCTGCCTCATATTCCCATTGTGCTTGAGCCCAGGCTGATCCACCCACCTATGTGCCCATACACTGTCATGGGGAGACCATAGCGCAAAAGAAATAACATTAAAAATCAAATGCAAGAAAATCCACTTAGATCACCCCATCCTACAATGAAGATCTCTAATCAAAATATAGAAGAGTCATTAGGATCAGAACACAAAAATGAAGCTATGAGCAATGAAACCTTGACCAAGCTACTGGTAGAACTTGAAAAAAAGCTACAAAGGACTGATAATCGTATGGATGCTGCCATCACTAAACTAGAACTAATAGATAAGAAAATGTAAGGAGTTCAAAGAGAGTTAAGAGTTTGAAGGAGGTTAAAAAGAAAAAAAGGACCTCAAAAATCAGCTGGCCATGCTAAATGAAGACATAAAGAAATGGAAGGATGAATTCAAGGAATAATCAAGAAAATCAGAAAATAATGTGAAAAGGGAGCTTGACAGAGGGATGGAAATTATACATAGAAAATGCAAATCTAACTGAACAAGTCCAAAACTGTCTTGAAGCTCTCAAGAATAGAGTCAGCCTTGTGGAGGACAGAAACTCTGAACTGGAAGACAAGATGGAACAAACAGTTTGAGAGTTCAAAAATTTCAGTAAGTTCAAAGTTCCTGTGAACAGAACATGAGGGAATTGTGGGATATACTTAAATGTCCTAATATCAGGATTATTGGAATACCAGAAGGAGAAGAAACACAGACCAAAGGCATGGAGAACTTACTTAACAAGATAATTGGAAGAAAAAAAAATCCGGGCTGGAGAGATGGCTTAGCGGTTAAGCGCTTGCCTGTGAAGCCTAAGGACCCCGGTTCGAGGTTCGGTTCCCCAGGTCCCACGTTAGCCAGATGCACAAGGGGGCACACGCATCTGGAGTTCGTTTGCAGAGGCTGGAAGCCCTGGCACGCCCATTCTCTCTCTCCCTCTATCTGTCTTTCTCTCTGTGTCTGTCACTCTCAAATAAATAAATAAAAATTTAAAAAAAAAAAAAAAAGCACAGCAGTGTTGGTTAAAAAAAAAAAAAAAAAAATCCCCAGCCTCTTAAAAGAAAGGCCAATCAAGATACAAGAAGCCAACAGAACGCCAAACAACTGGACCAAAGGAGAAACTCTCCAAGACATATTGTCATTAAGACTCTAAACATTGACACCAAACAGAAAATCCTAAAACATCTAGGGAAAAACAAAATACCACTTTCAAAGGTAACCCCATCAGAATTACTTCAGACTTCTCAATGGAAACCCTGAAAGCTAGAAGGGCCTGGAATGAAACACTGCAAGGTCTAAGAACCTATAGCTTCCAACCCAAACTGCTCTACCCAGCAAAAGTATCCCTCATAATAGATGGTGAAAGAAAAACTTTCCATGACAAAACTCAGCTTTACAATTACACGAACACAAAACCAAACCTACAGAGTATTTCAGGAAATTTTCCAGAGAAGAAACAAATAATCAATCTCAAATGCCTACAAGAAGCAGATCATAATAACCAAACTCAGAGTAGGCACAAAAAACTTCAAAGTCCTTGAAAATACCAACCCACATATGCCATCACAACATGGCAGGGATCAAATAAAATCTCATAGTCATTACCCTAAGTATCAATGGCCTTAATTCACCCATCAAGAGACACAGGTAACAGCATGGATCAATTAATTAGACCCCTCAATCTGTTGTATTCAAGAAACCCACCTCACCACTAAAGACAGACACCTGCTCAGAGTGAAAGGGTGGAAAACAATATTCCAAGCAAATGGGAATAAGAAGCAAACAGGCATAGCTATATTAATATCAGATAAAATAGACCTCAATCCAAAAATAATCAAAAAGACAAAGAAGGCCACTTCCTACTTAGCAAAGGAATGATCCATCAAGAGGATATTACAATCATAAATATGTATGCAACAAACACAGGGGCACCACAGTTCATAAAACAAAACCTACTTAACAATAAAACAGAAATAATCACCAACACCATCATAACTAAGGACTTCAATATACCATTATCAGTAACAGATCATCCAAGCGGAAACTCAATAGGGAAGTAAGAGGCCTCAACAAAACCATAGATCACTTAGACCTAACATTCATCTACAGAACTTTGCACCCCAAATCCACAGACTACACATTCTTCTCAGCAGCCCATGGAACATTCTCTAAAATAGACGATACTGGGTTACAAAGACTGCCTCCACATATTTAGGAAGATTGACATAATTCCCTGCATGATATCACATCACAATGTTATATTGCTAGAAATCAACAACAAAAGACCAAGCAAGAATCCCAACGGCACCTGGAAACTGAACAGCACACTCTTAAACAATAAATGAATAGTGGATGAAATAAAAAATGAAACTGCAAAATTTCTGGAATTGAATGACAACAAGAACACATCATACCAAAACTTATGGGACACAATGAAGGTGGTCCTCAGGGGAAAATTCATACCACTTAATGCCTTCTTAAAAAAGACAGAGAGATCCCAAATCAATAACCTAACCATCCACCTAAAGGCACTGGAAAAGCAAGAAAAATCCAACACAAAGAGCTCCAGAATGAAAGAAATAATTAAAATCAGAGCAGAAATTAATGAATTGGAAACCAAGGAAACAATTAAGACAATCGACAAAACAAAGAGCTGGTTCTTTGAAAAAATAAACAAGATTGGCAAACCCCTGGCCAATTTGATCAAGCCAAAAAAAAAAAAAAAAAAAAAAAAACAGAAGCTTCAAATTAATAAAATTCAAAATGAAAAAGGAGAGATCACAACAGACATAAGTGAAATTGGAGAATCATCAAGACTTATTTCAAAAACCTCTACTCCATAAAACTGGATAATGTGGAGGTGATTAATAAATTCCTGGATGCATACCATCTATCAAAGCTAAACTCAGAACAGATTAATCTCCTCAATGAACCCATCACACTCATGGAGATTGAAAAAGTAATAAAAAACCTTCCAAAAAAGAAGAGTCTAGGACCAGATGGCTTCTCAGCTGAATTCTATCAAATTTTCATGGAAGAACTCAAACCAATGTTCCTCAAACTGTGCCACACAATTAGAGAAAAGGGAAAGCTACCCAACTCCTTTTATGAAGTTAGTATCACCCTAGTTCCAAAACCAGGCAGAGATGCCACAAGAAAAGAAAACTACCAGCTTATTTCCCTGATGAACTTAGATGCAAAGATCCTGAACAAAGTACTCACAAACTGAATCCAACAACACATCAAAAGCATGATACACCTTGACCAAGTGGGATTCATCCCAGGGACCACAGGGGTGGTTCCACATGCAGAAATCTTTCTATGTAATACACTACATAAACAAGGTTAAACATAAAAACCACATGATCATTTCAATAGATGCAAAAAAAGGCCTTTGACAAGATACAACATCACTTCATAATCAAAACATTGGAGAGAATTGGCATGGTTGGTTCATATCTTAACATAATAAAGGCTATATACAAAGCTCCAAAGGCCCAAATAATACTTAATGGAGAAAGACTTGAGGAATTCCTATTAAGATCAGGAACAAGACAGGGTTGTCCACTTTCACCTCTGCTTTTCAATATAGTACTGGAAGTCCTAGCTCAAGCAATAAGACAGGAGAAGGAAATAAAAGGGATACGATTTGGAAAGAAAGAAATTAAGTTAGCTCTGTTCACCGATGACATGATTGTATATGTAAGAGACCTGAGAGATTCCATATCCAAACTCCTGAAGGTGATTAATTCCTATAGCAAAGTAGCAGGATACAAAATCAATGCACAAAAATCAGTAGCATTTCTATATGCCAATGACAAAGAGACAGAGAAAGAAATAAGGTACATGGCCACATTTTAATATCAACAAAATAAATAAAATACCTTGGAATAACATTGACAAGGAAGTGAAAGAGCTATACAAGGAAAACATAAAAACACTCAAAAATGAAATTGAGGAGAATTGAGAAAATGGAAAGACCTCCCATGCTCTTGGATAGGCAGAATTAACATTGTGAAGATGACAATCCTACCAAAGGCAATATATACATTTAATGCAATTCCAATTAAAATCCCTACAGTGCTCTTCACAGAGATAGAAAAAAAATGATCACAAATTTCATATTGAAAGGCAGAAGGCCTTGCATATCCAAACATATCCTCAGTAAAAGAAATACCTCTGAAGTCATCACATACCTAATCTAAAGCTATATTACAAAGCCATAGTAATAAAAACAGCATGATACTGGCATAAAAACAGGAGTATAGACCAATGGAATAAACTTGAGGACGTGGACTTTGGGTCAAGCAACTAAAGCTACTTGATATTCAACAAAGGCCCGAACAATATAGGCTGGAAAAAAGAGAGCATCTTCAACAAATGGTGCTGGACAAACTGGATACCATATGCAGGAAATTGAAAATTGATACACACATTTCTCCATGCACTACACTCAAGTCCACATGGATCAAAGACCTCACTATAAGACCAGAAACTCAAATACTACTGGTAGAAAATTTAGGAAGTACCTTCCATGATATAGGAAAGGGAAAAGACTTCCTGAACAAAACCCCAGTAGCTCATGATCTTAAACAGTTACTCAACCATTGGAATCTCATGAAGCTGAAATGGTTCTTTGCAGACAAGCATACAATAAGCAAAGCCAATAGATTACCCACAGAATGGGAGAAAATATTTGCAGGTTATCCAACTGACAGAGGCCTAATCTCTAGAATCTACAAAGAACTCAAAAATCTAAATCATAAAAAGTCAAACACCCCACTCACAAAATGGGGCAAAGAGCTGAACAGAGGAAGAAATACAAATGGCAAACAAACACTTAAGAAAATGTTCATCATCCCTAATCATCATGGAAATGCAAGTTAAAACAACTATGAGATTCCACCTTGCCCCAATAAGGATAGCAAACATCAAAAAGTCAAATGAAAATAAATGCTGGCAAGGATGTGGAGAAGTAGAAACACTCATCCACTGTTGGTGGGAATGTAAGATGGTACAACCACTTTGGAAAGCAATATGGAGACTTCTGAAAAAGATGACTATAGAGATACCAAGAGATCCAGTTATTCCCACTGGGCATCTACCCTAAAACCTTCAAACCACAGGCCAGAGAGATTTGCTCAACCATGTTTTTAGCAGCTCAATGCATAATAACTAAGAGCTGGAATCAACGCAAATGTCCATCACTGGAAGAATGGGTAACTAAGATGTGGTATATCTACACAATGGAATTCTATACAGCAGTAAGAAAAACAATGACACAATGAAATTTGAGGAAAAATGGTTGAACCTGGAACAGATCATTCTTAGTGAACTTAGCCAATCACAGAAAAAATCACCACACAGTCTCACTCATCTACAGCAGCTAACCTGAATCTACCCAAGATGCCTTACATACCCAGCAAGCATCTCATGGACTAGACAATAAGATGGGTGGGGAGGGAGCGGAGGGCAACAGAGGGGTGGGAAACACAAATCTAGACCCAAACGGCAATGGTACCATAAAATTCTACTCCCTAAAAGGCAGACCAAATGGCTGAACCTTCACCAAGCCCTAGAGGAAACAACTGAGCCAAGAGACACTGGAAAGGGGATGATGAAGACTGACCTTCATCTTCTACAGCTTCCCTCCCTCCCTCTCCCCTCCTTTCTCTCTCTCTTTCTTCTCTCTAATTCTTGTATATGTTATCTTTTTCTTCCTTTTCTTAGTGGGCACTGACCTGTAACTCCCAGTACCAGCATGGAGCTATCATCCACAATAAGCTTTTGATAAAAGAGACCTACAGGGTTTCCTAAAAGAAATATAGATTTCTGTCTGAGTACTTGAAGGTTAGTGGTAAGACCCTACTGCTGAAGACACTGTATGTGGTCAACACATAAAATGGAATGGCATGGCTGGAAGCTGGAAGAGAGTCAGTCCCCAGACAGTCAGCATCTAGTGCCAGAAGGTGCTACATAGGCGACTGGGGGAAAATGACCAATATATCTTCAAGCATCTAACCTACTTAGCAGCAAATAACCTGTTGTGATGCCCACACAAGTGCAATAGTGGCACTCATGATTCAGCTAACTGATCCCCTCAGTGGTATGAGACCCATAGCTGGAGCTGGGAAACAAATCAGAACCATATCCAAACATAAGCCTGCTCCCCATTATCAAGCTACCATCATTCCTGGGCTACAAGAGGGCCTACATCTATTAAATTCTCTATGAAAAAAATAGTAAGGGTTATCTCATTTGTCCTGGTACTAACTTACTCTCCGATGGAGAATCTGCTTCTCTTTTTCAGATAGATGTTTATCCTAAGGAGAGACCCACACCATCATACCTCAAAAGGGCCCCAGCTGAAACTAAGAAATATTGGTGAAACAAGCAAGGGTGCTATTTTCCCGGTGAACCAGATACCAGCACAAGAGTGAAGGAAATCAACACAGAGATAAATCAACTCCTACCAAATCAGAGATCCAAAGACCCAGAGGCCCCCAACACCTATCACTGAAGCAGACCAAAAATGAACCCAACATGGCTCAAGGAAATTTTGCGGAAGAGAGGCAGAAAGAATGTCAGAACCACATGTTGGGTCATGAAATGCAGAGACACTTATCCTACCCATAACTGAGGGTTAACTCCATAATGCATGACCCATATACCTCAACAAGGTGGGGCCAATTGGAGGGGGTAAGTCACAGATGAGCCTAATAATGGTACCAAACTGACTGTATTTGCTAAATACAAAACTATTTAATAAAAAAAAGAAGGAATATAGCCATATATACAATTTTAAAGCCTGAATGTCTATTTTCCAAACAAAATGAGCCCATCTTACTGTTCATAGACTGCAATAGCAGAGTCTTCAAGGACAGATGAAGACAGTGCTTTTCCTGGGCTCTGTGGCAGTATAAGGTTTCTCCATGTAATCACTTGGGCACATAGCTATTAATTGCCTGTTTACTGAATATTTTCACATCCTATGAAACAATTTGTGAGTCTGGTGAAGCTTGAAGAAGCAAGCATTTCTTGTCTCCTTCTTGACAAGACAAGAGAATTTATATGAAGTATTCTATGTGTATTGTTTACTTGCTAATGAAATTTATTCCAGTTTTTAGGTTTATTTATAGCACACAAATTCAGAACCAATGCAGTCATTAAAGAAAGGCTCATATGTGACCAATTGAAAATATTAACACCTCTTATAATACAGACAAAAGACTTAAAATGAGTCATAAAAGATAGGCTTTTACTAATGGTAAAACACTAAAAGGGACTGAGAAATCTCTAGTGAATACAGGTAAAAACATATTCTACCTTGACTTTTATTTAAAATTATATTTGAGAGAGATATTGTATATATTGTATATATGTAATTACAATGATTGTAATGGGAAGGTAATATGATGGAGAATGGAATTTCAAATGGGAAAGTGTGGGGGTGGGGAGGGAGGGAATTACCATGGGATATATTTTATAATCATGGAAAATGTTAATAAAAATTAAAAAAAATAAAATAAAATAAAATTATATTTGATTTTAAAGACTCAATATGCAAAATAAAACCATAGTGAATCATAGTTAATACTTGAAATGTCTAAGGAACTTGCATAAATGTTAGCCTTTGAGTGAACACTTTTAGTGGGCTTTTTTTCCTTTTTGCCTCTGTAACTCAAAAAAAAAAAAATGCCCCATTCTGTACTTGTTATGGCAGGAAGCATACTAGTTTTATACTTTTCAAGTCTTCTATTTAAGAACCAGGACTATCAATGTGGTGGAGGAGGTCGAATGGGGGAGGTTGATGGGATATGCATGTCATAAAAGTAAAAGTGAGAATTATTTTGGAGGAAGAGGGACACCATCAAGAGAGAAGAGGGAAAGTTGGAGAGGGAAATGTGTGGAGGTGGGGGAATAAGAACAAAGTATAATGATATATATGTATGAGAATGTTTGAAAGAAAACGTTCTGTGATCTTTGAACTAGAAAATATTAAGTATTTGTTCCCGCTGCCCTGTGCCAAAAGACCTACATTTAAACTTTATCCTAAAACAAACTGATTTCTGAATAAATATGAGTCCTGTTTTGCTGGAGACAATTCCTGCCTGGTACTAAAAACCTAATCAAAAGCCTATGGATGGGAAGATCATAAGCCCAACTACTGTTGTTTGACTAACTGGACATATTGTTCCCACCAAACTGCTCTGTAAATTCTAATGCTCATATATTAATAATATCTCACTTTAGATTAGAAAAGCTTCTCTTTTGAGATGGTGGTGACCACTGAGGAGACTCAAAGTACTGAGAAGAAATGACAGCGGTGTGTTCGGGACTGATACACCTTTATCCCACCCTACAAGGCTCAGGGATCATTGCAGAAGAGAATGTGAGAACCAAAGGATGTAGTAGAGTGCTTTAGAATACTGTCTAGCAGACCTCACAGTGGCTGACACTATCTATACAAGACTTTCATAATAGAAGGGCAAAAAAGAAAAAAGAAAGAAAGAATGATGACATCACAATAGAGGAGGACTAGTTGAAAAGAAAGGGTTCAATGGGTGTAGTATAGTGACAGGGAATTGGAGACAAAGAGTGTGTGGGAAGGTATTACGATCAGGGTACATTGGATGGATGGATGGTAGTTATATTAGCAAAAAAAATTAATTAAAAAATTAAATATCAAAACAAAATTAACCTGAAATATTTTGGCTCTATTGTCAAGAATAAGCCACTTATCCAAAGTATTTGTATTTCCATTGCAAAATACACACCATAAATATAGAAATATAGCAATACAGCAGTACACAGTCAACATTTGCATTATACCAGAATGTTTCTGAATGCTTTATCCCCACAATAACCCTTTGATATTGGCACTAAGATATTATACAGGTGAGGACAGGCAAAAGCACTAATATGTTATAATCTGAGCATACTATGCCATTAAACATCTGAGCTCAAGTGAATGTGGAAGAATTTTGCCATATAACACAAAAATAAGCTTTGTTTCTATGGGCACAAGCATGTGGATAGCACATGAAATAGTTAACCCCATTCACTCAATGGATGTGACTTTAGGGGAATGTTCAAAAGAAAGCCCAGTCCTAGAAATCAAGAGTGAATTTAAGTAAAAACCACCAACAGCAACAAAAACTATTTCAGGCCTGATGCTAAAAAGTAAGTTGGGTTTTAAATTCATGTTGGGAGTGTCAGCTTAGCTTGTGACAGTGGCCTAGTATTAGGATTTGGGGAAAGAAGTAGGCTATTGATAGGTACATTCAAGAAATTCCAAAATGTTTAATTTAGTGTTTCTGTGTGATATGTTTTCCCAAAGTGATATTTATGTAGTAATTATCACAGGTGGGAAATCATTTGACAAAAGTCAAGGAGGCCACAGCCAAGAGGAAAAATAAGGCTTCAGTAAATATTCAGTTGGTATTTTCTGATGGCCTAAACATGGCACAACTAATCTAATTTATTTTGTTGAAATGATTTCCAAGGTAACAAAAAAAAAAAAAATGATACCCAGGAAGCCCAAGGAATTACATGTGTAAACAAAACCTTCAAAAATCAAAATAAATCTAGGTATAAAAAGGAAAACAGGCTATTTATATACTTGTTTCCAAATAATTGGCTAGTATATGGCTTGTAGACATGGAGCCTTGTGTAATGAAAGTCTACACTCTGGTCAAAGACCTGAAATCCATCTCCATAATGACAACCTATTGAAAACCCACTTGCTTGGTGCTGAGGTAAGCACATAGTGTTATACTGTACAATATATCTAATGACTATATTTGAGGACAGCAAGGATAACTAGTAATTACAACATAAGTGAGAAAAGACCAAAATGAACTGCCTTAAATCTACATGTCTGGTTTAGTAGTTTCACCATTTTCACTGGCAAACAGGAGAAACATGAGTTCAAATTAAGGACTTTATTATCCCATTAACAAGAAGTCAGAGGAAATGGGAACCCTGCATACTTTTGTTAATTGATAGCTTAAAGGGACTGTTAAGAGCAGGTCCAAAATTCCTATTTCTCAGCTCCACCATCCATAGGATACTTCCTGCCTCATATGGAGAGTCATTTACTATGGATTTTTCCTAGGAGAAACTCCTCAAAAACACCAAAATTCCTGCATTCCTGCTTCCTTTCATTCATCATTGGCTAAAAATATGTCACATATGCATTCCTGAGTCACTGGTTCAGAAAAGCTATGGCATGATCTTTAAAGTGTTTTAGCCTTGGGAGATTTTTCTCCCTTCTCATCTATCTCTGTGGTATTCAGATCTCAGAGAAGCCTCCCCTGACTACATCCTCCAGTATGGTCAAGTCTTCTTCATCTCATCCTCACCTCCAGAACACCACAGTTAGTTTCAGTTCCCACTTATGTGGCAGGTTAGTTGACTGAGTGCATCTCACATGTTAGACTGACACCCATAAAGGCTGTCTATGTGCTACTGGGTGTTTCTAGTTTCTAGCACTCTGTTTGGCACATGAAAGAGACACAGGAACTACTGGTTGACTTAAATTAAATAAGTCAGCATTCCCACTCCTAACTTCTTCAGTATTAATTTTGCTCTTCATTTACAATTCTGCCTAAGCAGAATCTCACCTTGACCCCAACTTCCTTCTCTCTGCCTGAGTATCTGGCTCTCCCTCCGTGCCTCCCTCTCTCTTCTTACATTGCAAACTCTGAGGAGATGGACTCTTCTTCAAGAGCTTCATGAACCACACATATCATGAGGTGATCTCAGGGCTTGGAGATAGGAAGCAACTGAAAATCACTGCAAATATTAAGTAAATAAATTAGTAGTACAGTATATAATCGATAGCCTAAGGTCTATAATACATGATTGTGGGATCTAATATATTAAACACTTTCCAACAAGGTTGATTATGTAACTGCTCTAGGAACCAGTTGTTTCAGCAGTAAATCAGGATAATGATACTAATCTCACAAGATGTTATAGGTATTCAATAAGCTAATGCATACAAAACTTTGAGACCAGAAATGGAAACTATTATTAAACCAAATTCCTAGACTAGAGAAATGCTCTTCTCCTAAGTTACCTTTAGAAGTTGCCAAACTTTTAAGTAAAGTGATAGAATGACTATAAGGTAAAAGGGGTTAAGAATGATTGCTGTCCAAATTCCAGCCAGTAGATGCAGTTAATATGAATAATTGACAGGACAAAGTGGTGGCTTTTTGAATCTAGTTGGTCTGCATTTTGCTCAGAGATCCCACAATAATTTTTTTTAAATTTTTTATTTATTTATTTGAGAGCGACAGACACAGAGAGAAAGACAGATAGAGGGAGAGAGAGAGAATGGGCGCGCCAGGGCTTCCAGCCTCTGCAAACGAACTCCAGACACGTACGCCCCCTTGTGCATCTGGCTAATGTGGGACCTGGGGAACCGAGCCTCAAACCGGGGTCCTTAGGCTTCACAGGCAAGCGCTTAACCGCTAAGCCATCTCTCCAGCCCTCCCACAATAATTTTAGATACAACAGAGTACTGAAATCCGGTCAGTTCTTCTATTAGTGAAAACCTATGCCTAGATTAGATTCCCACATTAATACCTTTACTATGTTAATTAACTAACTCCATCCTTCTCTATCAGTACTTGATATTTTTCTTCAGGCTTGTATATTGTAGCTGTCTCCTCTATCATACTGGTTGTAAGTTGCAAAAGGGGTCAAGGAGAATATGTTCCAATCGTTGTAGCAGCCCATAGCATATAAACCATTCACTGGTATTTCACAATCACAGAAGATACCACTTATCAATTAGGATATTCTTCCAGACCAAAACACACATAATTTCTTATTCCTTTTCAATAAAAACTTCAGAAGCTGCAACACTCAGAGTGGATGTGTGATTTATCACCTGTTCTCCATGCTGGACCCAGAGATGTATTCTGTAAGACACTAGCAACTAAGTTACGGAACAAGACATGTTAAGTATAAAACTTACAGAGGCATCACTCTGTATTACTGCATGAATGCCATTACTGAAACTGAAAACTTACCATCCAGAAACAAACAACAATAATAACAGCATCATGGGCTGGAGAGATGGCTTAGCAATTAAGGCATTTGCCTGTGGAGCCAGAGGACCTAGGTTCAATTCCCCAGGTCCCACATAAGCCAGATGCACACATGGTGCATGCAACTGGAGTTCATTTCCAGTAGCTAGAGGCCCTGATCTCTCTCTCTCTCTCTCTCTCTCTCTCTCTCTCTCTCTCTCTCACTCTCTCTCTCTTTCTGTCTCATCAAATAACATTAATAAATAAATCTGGATAAAATTATAAAATAATAATAATAACAGCACCAATATAACTCACGCCCTTTATGTAGATTTTCAAATACCATGAGTGGGATGACATTCAATTCAGGAATACTTCCAAACATGCCTTCACTCTTCTATCTCTCCATTCTCTTCCCATACTTGTGTGGCTCACCTGTCTAATCCTCAAAACCTTTGTCAAAAAGCCCTGTAACAACCATTCTCACTTTCTTGTGCTCCTAATTTCCTCTAATTGTATGTCAACAAAGCACTAAGCTTCAGGCTGGAGTGACAAAAAGAGAGAGAGAACTGCTGAGGAGGGTACAATCAACATCCTGTCCTTTAACAGCTAGGGAGGGAAGGGATCCTCACACTTCACAAAGTTTAAGTAAATCTAACCTGTGGGGTTTTTTGTTGTTTTCTTTTTTGAACCTTTCCTCTATTTCAAAAATCAGCATTTCCCATTACCAGTGTTGGCCTTCACAGAATGATTCTCAAAACACCAAGTCTCAAAGAAGCTTTGGAATAAGATTTTTTTTTTTTTAAACCAGTGTTCAGCATTCCCTGGAGACAAAAAGCAGGAGCTCTTCAAACAGAGCTTACTTCCTCCTGTATAGGCCCTCTCTCTCCTCTTCCTCCCTCTTCTGGCAAAAAAAAAAAAAAAAAAAAAAAAAAAAAAAAAAAAAAATTGTGCAAGGAGAAGAGAGAGATTGCTGAATGTGTCTTCCTTGATTTCATTCACTAAGGAAAAAAAATTTATATATTAAAAATTCCCTTGGATTTTTAACATCATCTCACATCATGGAGACCCTGAGCAATATAAAATCCACTAAGAGCAACAACAAAAACTTAGCAAATACAACTATCATTTCCCAAACTTTAGCGGAATTGGATCTTCCCTACTACTCAGCAGAATTTGCCTCCTAGCTTTGAGGCATAAACATTTTTACAACTGACATTAAATTGTAGCTGGATTACAAACCTTTGCTAGCCTGGTGTGCTGGTGCACACCTTTAATCCCAACACTCAGGAAGCAGAGGTAGGAGGATCACTGGGAATTCGAGGCCACCCTGAGAATACATAGTGAATTCCAGGTCAGCTTGGACTAGAGTGAGACTCTCCCTTGAAAAAATAAAATAAACTTTTCTAGTACTCTACACATCTGTAAAAGCCAGGATGGCACTATCTTCTTTATGGCCCTTTCTCTAATTCAGAACAATCAAGAACCCACAAGAATTAGTAGGGCAAAATCATGGGGAAGAAGAGTACCAGAAATGCATACATAAGGTTAGAAACAAATCTTTAAAAGGGAGAGAGAACAATGGGATTGTGGAAGTAGCTCAGTTGGTAGAGTGAACACCTAGCATACATGAAGCCCTAGATTCAATGCCAGGCACTGCACAGAACTGGATATTACAGTGCACATCCGTAATCAAAGAACTTGGGAGATGGAGGCAGGATGATCAGGAGTTCAAGGTCATTCTTGATTACATAGTTGTAAATTTAAAGCCAGACTGGGCTACATGTGACCCTGTCTCAGAAAAATAAAATGGAAGGGGAGAGAGAGATGGGACTAAGGAGACAGCTCAGTGGTTAAAATACTTGCTTTGCAAGTGTGATAGTCTGAGTTAGCATTCCCAATACCCATGGAAATGCCAGGCAAGTGTGGCAGCCAATCTTATAATCCTGGTGCTCAGGAGTAAGAGGCAGAAGGTTCCCGGGTCAAGTTTGCTATCTAGACTAGTTGAATTG
Organism: Jaculus jaculus; assembly: GCF_020740685.1. Taxonomy (NCBI): domain Eukaryota; kingdom Metazoa; phylum Chordata; class Mammalia; order Rodentia; family Dipodidae; genus Jaculus; species Jaculus jaculus. The sequence goes on along the minus strand of NC_059114.1, from coordinate 38,966,737 downwards.
GTGGACTCTAGATTCAGGCAAGAGATTCTGTCAATAAATATGGTGGAGAGAAGTTGAGAAATACTGGCAACATCAACCTCTGGCCTCCATGTGCACACGTAACTACACAAATTTGAACCCCCACACATGAACACACACATACACACATGCTAAAGAAAAGACACAATGATTTCATCAAAGTGTCCATTGCACTCTCTCACTTAAGGTTGCAGACATCCATCAGAAAGCTCCTATGTCTATAATCCAGCACTGCAGAGGATGGCTGGGGCCATGCCATCCTTCATTCTGGGAAAGCCTGCTGCTTTGTATCTTCAGTTTTCATTTCATGATCTGTGTTGCAGTCAGGTTCGCATTGCTGGCAGAAATCACCCAACCAAGAGCAGCTTGTGGGAACAAAGTTTATTTTGGCTTACAGGCTCAAGGGGAAGTTCCATGATGGCAGGGGAAAACGATAGCATGAGCAAATGGTGGACATAACCTCCTGGCCAACATAAGGTGGACCATAGCAACAGGAGAGTGCCAAACACTGGCAAGGGGACACTGGCTATAACACCCATAAGCCCACCCCCAACAATACACTCCCTCCAGAAGGTGTTAATTCCCAAAGCTCCATCAGCTGGGAACCTAGCATTCAGAACACCTAAGTTAATGCAGTGTTGGGCTTTGAGAGGCCCAGACATGAGGCCTAGTGGAACTTCCTGAGCCTAGCTAAAGTTTGGCAACCTGGCTCTGCCCACCTATGACTCAGCAAGGCATAAAATTGCCTCTGGCCTGCTACTTCCACAAAAAAATTGAGAGTTCCCACACACACGCACATAGAACCAATCATTTCAAAAGTCGCGATATGCTATTGGCCCTTACACCTCATCCCCTCCTGAGATCCCTACCTTCATCCTCAATGCTATATAAACACCTGCCTGTTACAATAAAGTGAGATCCTGCACTGACAAGACTCCCGGCTCTGTATGTTTTGGCCGTCAACACTCACCCTCCTCCTCAGCCCCTCCAGAGGAACCAGCAGGCCTGGTCATCCTCCAGCTCTACCTGTTGGCAAAACCTGACAGACTGGTGCCCTGCGTGAGGAATTCCCACTGAGGAGGTCAATTGCCATGCAGGTGAGTGTACCCTCATTATTATGAGGCAGTCCTCATATCTAATGTGCTGACTTTTGCTTCTGTGACCTGCACTCACTTGTCAACATGTCTTCGTTCCCTTTCTCTTTCCTTTCACTTTCGGTTTGCTGGCAAGCTGCATCTGTGGCATCTGTATTTAAAAATGTCATATGTTCCTGGTGGACACACTGTGTGGACAGACCTGGAGGAGACTCAAGGCAAATTGCCCCCTAATTTGAGTGGGGGCTCCATCCCGGAAGACAGAGCAAACCTGCTGGGGAGACCTCCTCCCATCTTTACTGTGTTTGGTATCATCGACCCAGCCCCTAAGGACACAGACTCATCTGGCCATCATGGATCTAAATCTGAACTTAATTCTGCAGCACATGTAGCTATCTTTTGGGTCCTTTGTGTTTGTGTTGTACTCGTGTGTCTGTGTGTTGCTGTTGCCCTAATATTACAGACACTACTCTCCTGACTTTATAATATGGGGCAGTCTACCTCTAAATACAATCCTGCCTTAGAATCTCTCAGGACACTCCTTAAGAGTAGAGGGCTTGATTTGACTGATAATCAGGCTCAACAGACCTGAGAATGCCGTAAGTTGGTGCCATGGCTGGCGGAAGGAAATCTCTTTGATTGGGACATTTGGGATAGGGTGGAGGCCCTTGTTTGTCAGGCACATGTGGAGAAGGCTCAGATACCCCTCTTAGGGGTCCTCCCTATGATCTCAGACCTCAAGGGCTGCTTCCCTCCAAGACCAACCAAACAAAAACAAAAGGCAAAGGAAAAAAGAAAAGATAGTACACAGCCCAATCTGGCTACTCTTCCTGGAGACACAGCTTTAAAAAACCCAGAAAAGGGTGGATCCTTATACCCCTCTCTCGATCCCTTTGGGAGTGCTCCTTGGCCTTCCTGGGGACCTCCCCCACCTCCTCCATCGACTAATCCTTTTCAGACCACCTCAGCCCCCCTTCATATTCTGCCACCAAGCCACCATAAAATGAAACTACTTTTCTATTTCTCATTAATCTAAACCCTGGGGGTAATTGCCCTGCTGTTTGGTATCCATGGGAAGCTGAGGACCTTAAGGAACTTAAAAAGGCAGTCTTGGAGGACAGACCCAACTTTCCTTGGGCTGAGATCCTATTACAGGGACTTGCCCATCAACCTTGTACAACCCAAGATTGGAAAAATCTAGTTAAGGCCATCTTGTCGGGTCCCCTATACGTTAAGTGGTGTGCCTTTGTTTTAGATGAGTGCTGTATAGAGGCAGAGTGAAACCATAGTCAACAGCCCCCTGTACCCATAACTTTTGGGGTGCTGTCCAGAACTTCTGATCAGGACACCACTGGCACTCAACAGGTGGCTATACCTGACCTGTGTAGAGACCAAGTCAGGGCACTGGGTTTGGCAGCATAGAAAAAGCTTGATGAGGGGCCCTCAAAACCCCCCATTATGGCATCACCCAGAAGGCATCTGATGACTTGGCTACATTTATAGATTGGGTGGAAAAAAGCCTTCAGAGAAAGTTTCCCCCAGGGGCATTATAGGATCAGTTCACTAGGATGTTAGTGTGGGAAGGGATGTCAGCTGATCATTGTCTTGCTTGTACAGGCTTAAAGTACAACTCCATGAGTAGATGGGTTGTGGCTACCAAAGATGTTGGCACTATTTCCCATCAGGCTAGAGCCATGGCTGGTGCCCTTCAAGAGAATAGGCAGAGAGATTTGGCTACTAAAAAAAATAACATGTTTCAGGTGTGGGGGCAAGGGCCATTTTAAAAAGGAGTGCCCCAACAAGATGAAGCCTCCCCTGCCCTCTGGGGGGATGACCAACACCCCTTGCACCCACTGCCCCAAATGCAAAAAGGGGTTTCACTGGGCCAAAGAGTACCAGTCTAAGTTTGACATATAGAGAAAGCCTTTAAACTCCTCCGGGAGCTCCCTGCCCAGCCCTGTTAAATAAGAGGAAAGAGACATTCAAGGCCCATTGGACTGTCCCTCTGGTCTTCAGACTTAGACCCAAAATTATTCTAAATATTGGCAATAAAAGATTCAAATTTCTCATCGACACTGGAGCAGACCACATGGTCCTGAGAAAGGAGGAAGTGCCCCCCTCCTGGCAGCTTGTACCCAGCCCCCATCTATTGGGAGTTGGTAGACAATCTACTTCCTGGGAGACTGCCACGTGGCTCCCTTGGACTGATCCAGATGGGGGCAGGGGAGAGGTCTACCCTCTTGTGGTAACTGGGCTTACTGCTAACTTACTGGGGCAAGACATCCTTCGGGATGCTGAAGCTTTTATCACCACTGACCACAAGGCTTTTTATAATGATTTGTTAGATCAGGAAGATTATCAACAACAATTTGAGGAAAGGAGGGAATGTCATCCCAACTATAGAGATGACCCTTATTTTGAACAACTCAGACAGAAATACTCCAATGAGCACCCCAATCCTAAAGGCCACTGCTCAATGCCCCCCCATTTAAAATTCAGTGGAAACCGGGGGATCCCATATGGATTGAGCAGTGGCCTCCCCCTTCTTCTAAACTACACCAACTCCACATACTTATTGATCAACAGTTGGAGGCTGGACTTATCCACCCCTCCACTAGTCCCTGGAACTCTCCTGTCTTTGTCATAAGAAAGACTAATGGGTCCTGGAGATTTTTACATGATTTGAGGAGGATCAATGAATGCATGATCCCCTTTGGAACCCCCAAGAGGGGACTCCCATGGATCCCAGCTATTCCCAATACATACCATCTTACTATCATTGACATTAAAGATTGCTTCTTCTCTATCCCCCTCCATCCAGAGGACATGGAGAAATTTGCATTCTCTGTACCCGCCATTAATTTTTGTGGCCCAGATAGGAGATTTGAGTGGATTGTCTTACCTCAGGACATGGCTAATAGCCCACCCATTTGTCAGTATTACTTGTCATCCATTTTCTCTTCTCTTATCAATCTCCCTAATACACTGTTTTATATTTACATGGATTATATTATTCTTGGGTGCCTAGATTCCTCCACACTCCAGGACCTCACCCACCAATGTCTAAGTATCCTTCATACTCACAACTTTAAAGTAGCTCCTGATAAATTTCAAACTGTGCCTCCCTTTAAGATCTTGGGCTTGATCCTTACTCTAGATACTGTTTCACCTATTAAGCCACAACTCTACATTCAAGATTCTTACACCTTGTCTCAGCTCCAGAGACTTTTGGGTGAAATTAACTGGATGAGACCCTGGATACCCATAACCACTGAGGAGTTATCCCCCTTGTTTGACCTCCTGAGGGGCCTTGATATCTCCTCTCAAATGGTCCTAATGCCTGAGCAATGCCAGACCCTCCTTAAGGTCCAGAGAGCCATTGATAGCTCCTGTCTTAAATGATTTGATCCTGATCTCCTTCTCTCTCTCTCTCTCCCTTTTCCCTGGAGAGACCCTGACAACTACCCTACTGACTCAAAAAGGGGAACTTGTTCAAGGGATCCATCTTGCAATTGGTAGAGCCCCTAGAGTCTATTCTTCTTCTTCTTCTTCTTTTTTTTTAGGGTCTATTCTTTAAACAACCAGGTAGTGGATTGCATCATCAAAAGCAGAGAAACCTCTATTAGACTCTTTGATACTGAACCCCAATCCATCATAACTCCTTATCAGACAACAGATTTTATTTGGCTCCAAAGGAATAATATGAGTCACTATGGCACTTGAGGGGTTCCTGGGCACCATAGACTGCCATTATGGCCCTCATAAGTGGATGAGCTTCTTCTCTAGGTTGCAATGGAGGCCCCACACACACACTTTTCCTACTTCAATCCAACCCTGACTTCCTCATTGCCTTTACAGATGGGGGATGCTTGGGGGCTTCCCTGGTGGTGTATCCCCCTTACAAATTGTGGATAAAACCTGAGCTTATCAAGTCTATCTCTCAGGAAATAGACAGATATGCACAGTACAAAGAGCTTTTTGCAGTTGTTCTGGCCCTAGATACCATTCAAGAGCCATTCAACTTATTTTCTGACAGCCTCTATGTGGTAAATCTATTGCCCAATCTTATTGAAGCTTACATTAGACTTGATTCCAACCCTATATCCACCTTAACGATACAAGCTCACACCCTACACAAACCGAGTCCACCCTATTTTTATACAACACCTTCGAGGCCAACAGAATTTACCAGGTTTCTTATGCAAAGGAAACAGCTTGGCCAATCGATTGGCCTCTGCGGCTCACTGTCACACTGTCTCAGAGGCTACCCAACTTCATTCACTAACCCACACCAACTGGAGAGGCCTCAAACAAAGATCCCCCAAATACCAAATAAAGATCTTTAAACTAATATTAGAACATTCAAGTATTGCCAACCCTTCCTCCAGGCTCCTCCCCTCCAAACTTCCGGGAGTAAACCTTGGGGCCTCTGCCCTTACCATCTTTGGTAAATAGATGTTACTCATTATTCCTTCTTTGGAAAACTTAAATATATCTTCTTATCAGTTGATATTTTTTCCCGTGCATAGTGGGCATCTGCACATGCTGGGGAGAAATCTAAACATGCCGTTAGTCATATGCTTCAATGTTTAGCCACTCTCGGACTGCCCAGTCAAGTAAAAACAGATAATGGCCCCTGCTTTATAAGTCAAAACTTTACAAGTTTCCTCCAGACTTGGCAAATTACACATACCACAGGCATTCCATATAACCCTCGAGGCCAAGCTATTGTTGAAAGATATAACCAAACATTTAAATCACAATTACAAAGACAAAAGAGGAAATCACTACTTTCCCATAAAGAAAGCATTATTCACCTTAAATATTTTAAATTTTTCTAGAAATGAAAAAATGCCTCCATTTCAAAAACATTGGTCATCCTCTGTCACATACAGCTCAATCAAGGTCAAATGGAAAGACCCATTGACTGGGGCCTAGAGAGGACCAGACACACTCCTCACAGCAGGGAGAGGGTTTGGATGTGTCTTCCCTCAAGATGAAAAAAGACCCATTTGGATACCAACAAGGGACCTAAAATATTTACCCCAACAAGGGGACACTGACAATCACCCTTCACGGATTGTTCCACCCCTGAGGATTGTTCCTCTGTTTTTTCCCCAGAAACAATTGGAGATGTGGATGCTACCATTCTTCCTGATGCTAGTGACGCTCACTCTGCCCAGTGAAGAAGGGTTTGGAAACCTACATGACGCCAGAGCTATCTTGGCCAAACAGATGGAAAAACCTTATGAATGTTGGGGAGGGACACATAAAACACTTCCTTTTAATGGAAAACAAATCCAAAGGGTAGACTGTGGTAACAAAATAGCATACAACTTCATTGATTTCTCTGGAAACCAACATCTCCCCCTACACTCGCATACTAATATGTGAGTGTGCATAGAAAAACCCAAAATTATACCTCAAGTGGACAACAAACCAGGGCCCTGCCCTTGCACCACTTTTTATGAGACAAGGCATTCTGCTTGCTATACTGCTGCACAACAATGCACCAACAATGGGAAATCCTATTGGATTGGTGTTAGGACCAGAGCAACCTCTGGAGGTGCTAGCGGATGGGAGAAGAGTGTCATGGGACACACGTCTGCACCTTGCTTAGGTGGGACAAGCCAGACAATCTGCTGGAACTTTCAACCCCCCATCAGCTATTCAGATGGCAGGGGAGTTCAAGATAAAGTTAGAGATCAACAGGTCAATTAAAATATCGAACAAATCATTTTGACCCAGTACCCAGAGCTTAACTATCACCCTATAGCCCACCCTGAGGACCAAGGAGACCTGAAACTCGACCCCCTTACAGAGACCCTTTTACAAACAGATTTCGCCTTACTTAATCAAACAAACCCTTCTCTTGCAAAAGACTGTTGGCTCTGTCTCCAAGCAGGACCACCCCAGCCACTAGCAGTGGTTGCTAATTATAGCTCCACTACTCAAAAATATTGCTCAGCTACATTCCCTATTCCTGTCCAGCTCCTTCCAATGTCCACTTCTGGAACTTGTATTTGGGCCTCACCTGCCCCTGACAATTCCAGTGTGGACATGGGCCATATTGACCATTCCTTCTGTAACTCAAATACAATTGAGTCCAATGCCCAGCGTTGCCCACCTCCTGAGATGGTCTTTGTTTGTGGGGGCAGGATGGCCTATGATTTTCTGCCCACCAACTGGATGGGCCTTTGTGCCCAGCCACCTTGATCCCAGATGTGGATATCATTCTGGAGATGAAGCCCTCCCTATATCCTGTTTTGATTATTTTGGAGGGAAACCTAAGAGAGCTGTACAAATAATACCTTTGCTCATTGGGTTGGGAATAACCACAGGCATGGCCACCAGCACAGCTGGGATGGGTATGGTAGTCCATCGCTACAAAAAACTCTCTCTCCAGTTGATCAGTGACATAAAAGCTATGTTCAGCACTATCTTTGATCTCCAACACAGCTAGATTCCCTGGCTGAGGTAGTACTACAAAACAGGAGGGGATTAGACCTATTAACGGCTGAAAAGGGAGGCATATGCTTGCTTTTACAGGAAAAATGCTGTTTCTACGCCAATAGATCAGGTATCATTCAAGACACGATCAAAAGACTTCAAGAGGACCTGGAGAAGAGCCAGCAGGACCTCTAGGACCCAGTGTGGATGGGATTACATGGCTTCTTACCCTACCTCTTCCCTCTTCTTGGGCCCTTCCTTCTCCTCCGTATTCTCACTGTCGGGCCTTGTGTAATTAAGAAAATTACACAATTCATTCACCAGTGGCTAGAAGCAATAAAACTTCATCAGGTTGAAATACATTACCACAGGCTGGAAACTCAGGAATTAAATTCCTCATATGACCCACTACCACTCCCTCTGCCCTCCATGTGACTGATGTCGGGTAAGATCTCAGACTGACTGAGACAACCTAAGACAGGCCATGGAGTGGATTCTTGGCAAGCTAAACACATGGTACCCAGTGATGGACGGGTAAGATCCCCAGAGGGGGACAACCTAAGACAGGGGCCATGGTGACTAATGCTCTTACAAAAACAAAAGGGGGAAATGGTGGGCCTCTCCCAGACACAAGACCTAGTGGAACTTCCTGAGTCTAGCTAGAGTTTGGCGACCTGGCTCTGGCCAGCTATGACTCAGCAGGGCGCCAAATTACCTCTGGCCTGCTACTTCTGCAAAAAAGTTAGAGTTCCCACGCGCACTTAGAACCAATCACTTCAAAAGTCATGATATGCTATTGGCCCTTACACCCCATCCTTTCCTGAGATCCCCGCCTTTGTTCTCAACACTATATAAATACCTGCCTGTTACAATAAAGTGAGACCCGGTGCTGACAGGACTCCCGGCTCTGTGTGTTTTGGTGGTTGAGACTCATCCTCCTCCTCAGCCCCTCGGGAGGAACCAGCAGGCCTGTTCCTCCTCCAGCTCTACCTGTCAGAAAAACCTGACAATGCAGGACACCTGAATCAAACCACCAAAATCTTGTACATGAATGTGCTCCATGGAGGAAGGAAGAATATTACCACACAGAATTGAATACAAGGAAAGATACTGCTATCTTCCGCCTCTTCTTTTCTTATTTTTTTCCCCCTTCTTCCTCTTTCCCCAGAACAGTCAATTCAAATGGAAGCCAGAGAAGATGTTCCTCTTGGTGTTTGCCATATGGGTATCAACTGGGAAAGGGATATTATTTTATCACTAAATTATACCAGATTCTTGAGGGTGGGAAAGAAAGAATTACTATACAATTTCGGTTGCTCATAATAGGGAAGCATAAGACCTTACTAAAACAAAAGACATTAAATGAATTACAGAAAGGTAACTACTAGAACAAAAACCTCTTAACTTCATGAATGCTAAAAGATATATCAAAAGGAAATAGAGAAAAGTAATAAAATAAGACATAGTGGAATATTACACACATATGTACACACATATCACCACATAGAACATTAAAATATAATTGAGATCACCTTTCTCCAGCACATCAAGAAATCTAAATCTCCAGCACATCAAGAAATCTAAATGGGCTTAAGATATCTGAGTTGGCTAACAAAACAAAACCCAACACATCTAAGAAAAGTGAACTATGAAATGTTAAAAGTAAAAAAAAAAAAAAAAAAAAAAAAAAAAAGAAGACATATAAATAAGAAAAATTCCAAGGCAGGGGCTTTTCTAAGAATAATCATGATAATGGTTGTTAAAAACTTCAGCAAAATCCACAACAGAAAATTATAAAATACACAAAGCCTAACAGCAGGAAGTTTCCAAACCACCCAAAGTTAATTTTAACTAAGAAGCATTAATAAAATTCTAACGGGGGCTGGAGAGATGGCTCCAAAGTTAAAGGCACTTGCTTGAAAAGCCTGAGAGCCTAGTTTTAAATCACCAGTACCCATGAAAATCCAGATTCAAAAAGTGGCACATCCTTCTGGAGTTTGTTTGTAGGGCAAAAGGCCCTGGCATGCCTATTCATTTTCTTCTCTCTTTCTTTATTTGAAAATAAATTTCATTTAAAGAGATTCCACCATATTTTTATATTTTTCAGGTTTATTAAAAGTTAACTGGGGTTGGGGGGGGCGCTGGAGAGATGGCTTAGCGGTTAAGGCATTTGCCTGCAAAGCCAAAAGATACAGGTTCTATTCCCCAGGACCCATGTTAGCCAGATGCACAAGGTGGTGCGTGTGTCTGGAGTTTGTTTGCAGTGGTTGGAAGCCCTGGTGTGCCCATTCTCTCTCTCTCTTTCTCTCTCACTCTGCCTCTTTCCCTATCCCAAATGAACAAATAAAAATAAAATATTTTTTAAAAGTTAACTTGGGGGCTGGAGAAATGGCTTACTGGTTAAGGTGCATGCCTGTGAAGCCTATGGACCCAGGTTCGATTCTCCAGGACCTACATAAGCCAGATGCACATGGTGCTGCATGTGTCTGGTGTTCATTTGCAGTAGCTAGAGGCCCTAACATGTCCATTCTATCTCTTTCTCTCTCTCTCTCTTCTCTCTCTCTCTCTCTCTCTCTCTCTCTCTCTAATAAATAAATAAATAAATAAATAGTAAGAAAGAATGTGAATTCTTTAAAAAAATGTTAGATAGGGAAAATACTAAAGGATATGAGAAAATGTGAGAAAAGAGACCAGTCCTATGCAATATCAAAACATTTTTAAGCCTATAAAAATGTTTTAAAAGTAGTGATGAAATATGAACAAATAAGAAGACAAATGAAGCAAACAGAAAATACAGAGACAGATCTAATTGTATATGAGTACTTAGCAGTTAATAACTGAAATGCATAAAATTGAACTTTTTTATTAATTCAAATTAAGCATCTCAAATGAGTTGGGGAAAGATGAATGTTTTAATAAGTGGTTTTTGGATACTTGAGTAATATGAAAAAAATAAAATTGGATCCATTTCTCACTGTATACAACAGTATGAATTGCAAATGAGTCACATATTTAAATGAAATAATACTATATTAGTACTGGAAGAAAATAAATGGTTCCTCTGAATTCATGAGGAGGAAACACTTCCATGACTCAAAATGTGGGTGTAGTAAGGGAAAGGTGTGATAAATTTGACCTAACATTTTTAATAAACACATGACAACCCATAAAAAAATCATTTGGTGCTATTTGTAATGGTAATGAGTGAATATTTTAAAAGTTGAGAGTAAATTGATCAATAAATTATAGACAACTGGGCCTGGGATATGAACCAATAGTTTGCCCCCAAAGAATTACCAATAACAATATAATAAATACAAAGTTACCCTATATTTACTATACAGTGTAACAAAAAAAAATCTGAAAGTTTAACAATGTAAAGTTTTGGTAAGGTTAGAGGAAATAAGCATTATATATTGCTTATACAAAATGGAAAAATTCTTGAGAAAAAAATTGACAATATTGAGCAAAAATAATAGTCACCCTTTAACTAATAAATCCCAGTTCTAAGCTGCCATTCCAATCAGAAAAACCCAGGGTGTGCTGCAGCATATATCACAGCAGTGAACCTACATTAAATCAAATCCAACATCACACTGCAGCCCATGAGCCTGCCTTTATATAGCATACAAGTTAAGAGTGGCTTCATGGTTTTCACAGACTGAAAAAAAAAAAAAGGAAGAAAACATGGGCTGGAAAGATGGCTTAGTAGGTAAAAGTGCTTGTTTGCAAAGCCTGAAGACCTGGGTTCAGTTTCCCAGTAATCACCTAAGGCCAGATGCATAAAATGACATATGTGTCTACAGTTCACTTACAGGAGGCCCCAGCATGCCCATTTATTTCCCTTTCTCTTTCTCTTTCTCTTTCTCATTCCTCATTCTCTCTCTCTCTCTCTCTCTCTCCCTCTCCTTGAAAACGGATAAATAAAAATATATATATATTTTTAATGACAAATGTCAGGTGTGGTTGCACACACCTTTAATCCCAGCATTTGGGAGGCAGAGGTAGAAGGATCACCATGAGTTCAAGGCCACCCTGGGACTACATAGTGAATTCCAGGTCAGCCTGAGCTAGAGTGAGATCCTACCTTGAAAAAAAGAAATTAACATGAAAAATATGCTAAAATCTGGTTGTTTGTAGAAAAAGTTCATTGAACTTTTTAAATACAAATCAACATGATATATCCAAGGCTAGGGATGTAACTTACTGGTGTAGTGCTTGTATTGTATGCCCCAAATTCTAGATAAGATCTTCAATAACACAAAAAGGAAACCTTATCAGGCTATCTACTTTGCAAGAGCAGGCAGTAGGTAAGCTTAAATATACCACTAGACAAAGCTGTTCTGTAATGCATCACACATAGCATGCTGATGGTACTGGCTGAGGCCATCCCTCCTGATATAGCCTGCCACGCACTGATGGTGTATATAAATTGTCTCATGTCTAGACTGGATGAGGCAATAAGAGCCACCCTGATTAACCATGAACAAGGGAGGGAGGGAAGGAAAATACACAAAATAAAAACTATGTAATTGTAAAGAAGAATGAAAACTAAAAGCAGTAAGTGAAAACAACAAATATACTTAAACACAGCAGTTGATAGACAAACAAAAAAATAAATTATTGGTCATTTTTGCAGAATGCCAAGAAGCAAATAAATAATCAAGCACTTAAACTGCTTCTGGAATTAACCTATTATCTATTATAGAAGTTCCAAATAACAAAAGGAAAAGGAATGATTTAGCTACACCAAATTAAATGTCTCTAGGTAAGAGTGACCAATCACCATACATAACAAGGCACAGCAATGCAGCATGTGCTTCTTTATTCATTTATTTATTTATTTATTTATTTATTTATTTATTTATTTATTTATATTTTAGGGAATGAGACAGAGAATTGGCACACCAGAGCCCCAGCCACTGCAATTGAAGCTTGCGCCACCTAGTGGGCATGTACGACCTTGTGTTTGCCTCACCTTTGTGCCTCTAGAGCAGAATATGAGTCCTTAGGCTTTGCAGGAAAGTGCCTTAACCACTAAGCCATCTCTTCAGCCCCATCATGTGCTTCTTAATAAAGAGCAAACATCAACTATGGGATGTTGAAAATTCAAAAACCAGTATGGCTAAGCCTTAAATTCTGCTTGTCCAGTCATAGAAAATGTCAGTGACAGAAAAAATGCCTTTAATGACAACAGTACAGACCATGGGAAACAAAATAAATGGCTAGATGTGTCCACAAATAAATTGCAAAGATATAGCAAAGGCAGAAAAACTGTAAATCAAAGAAGACTTAGGAGTGTATAAGTCAACTGAAATATCTGCTGGCTATTTGGATCCTAAGTCAAAGTAATTATGAAGCATTTTTGTAATAGCTAGGGAAGTTTAAACAATAATAAATGAAGCCGATTTTAAGCGACGGTTAGCTGTTTTAGTATGATGATATTAAGAGTTCCCATTTTCACATATTGAAGTATTTATAAAGAAATGGTGCCTTACTTAATGCTCATCCAGCTTTCCGTGGGTGGCTAAGGAGTTAAACCTGGGACACTAGACTGCAAGCAAGCACTTTTAACTGCTACTGAGCTCTATTCCCAAACATCTCAATTTTTTAAGAATTTTATAAGAATCTGGGCTGGGGTGGTGACTTGGCAGTTAAAGGTGCTTGCTTGCAAAGCCTATCAGCTGGGGCTCATTCTTCAGGACCCACATAAGCCAGATGCACAAATGCATGTGCATGTACAGTTGATTCGCATCAGCAAGAGGCTCTGGCACACCCATTCCTTTTCTTTCCTTCTTTCTTTCTTTCTTTCTTTTTTTCTTTCTTTCTTTCTTTCTTTCTTTCTTTCTTTCTTTCTTTTTTGTTTTTGTTTGTTTTTGGTTTGTTTGTTTTGTTTTGTTTGTTTTCCAAGGTAGGGTGTCCCTGTAGCCCAGGCTATGTAGTCTCAGTGTGGCCTTGAACTCAAGGCCATCCTCCTACCTCTGCATCCCAATTCCTGGGATTAAAGGCCTGCCCCACCATGCCTGGCTGCACTCGCTCTCTCTCTTCTCTCTCTCTCTCTCTCTGTCTCTCCTCACAAATAAATAAAGATATTAAAAGAGTGTGCAAATCCATCTTATTTTGTTTTTTGAGACAAGGTCCTAACTATGTACTTGCAACTGCCATCAAACAGGATCCATGTGCTACGGCCTCCTGATTGCTAAAATGATGGCCATGTGTCACCATCCCTGGCCTTGCCAATCCATACACCTTTACTTTCTGTCCATCTAGCCTAGTTGAGCTTTGACTGCCTCTCTACACTTGCCTCCTCTGTCCCAGATAGCCATAAAATCACTGTATCATTGTGTATCACTGTAGAATTTTATATAAATGTAATCATACAACATGTACCCTGTATATGGTTTCTTTCAGCACAAATGATTCTGAAATACATCAGTACTGTAAATAAAGCAGTATTTTTATCCTTTTGGAAAAAAGAAAGAAATGGTGTCTTGGCTTTGATATTCATTGCAATGTCCTAAATATAGGGTGGTAGTGAATCAGAGCATAGATAAGATAAGACTGATCATAACCTGAGAGTTGTTGAAGCTGGATGATGAGAACACAAGTGACCATCATGCCTTTCTACTTCTGTATATAACTAAAATTTGTCATAATGAAAACAATGTCTAAGTGAAACCACAGAAGAGGAAAAATTAAAGAGATACCATTCACCTTAAGTTCTGGAGAAGGAATGTGAATGATGAACATGGGAACCTGAAGCTAACCTAAGATTTTATTTAAAAATTCACTATGAAACTTTTTAAGAACTGATTTTTAAATTCAATCAATCCTCCTCTTTATAATGACATTCTGCATTGTCCACAAATACTTCTCTTTCCACATTCACTCTGCATTTTATAAACTTTTGGTATAAATTACTGGCTTCCAAATCTAGTTACAAAGTGAACACATGTAGACTCTTTTCCATAATTGAAATTTCAAAGTTCATACCAGTTCTAAGGAAGCAGAATCCCTGGAGGTGGTGTCCTGGAAGCTCCAGGTGATGCTGATGACATAAACTCAGAATTTTCTCTGGGTTTAGAATTTAAACTAATATTGCCACACTTTAAAAAATCTATGTCCTATTCCATAAACATAAAGATATTTTATCTGTCTTTAATACTCCTAATATGTATAAGAAGTGAAATGGCCATGGTCCATTTTCTATATATACCTCACATAAGACTTGAGTTTGTAGGCTTAACAGACCAGAGGTACTGAACCCTTGCCTGTTAGATTCTTTTGCCCAGAGAGGAAATTTACAAGTAGTGCTATGACTCAGTACATGCCTGAGTCTTAGATATCAGAGCCCCAATATATAGATTAAAATCTCATATCTTCATAAAGCAGAATCAGAACCAAGATCAACTAAATAAAAAAGCTAAGGAAATCAGAATAGTAGTTACATTGGAATGCCAGGAAGATTTTACCTCCCCAATGTGAAAAATATTAAAAGGTCAGGTAAATTAGTGAAATTCATCCCAAGAGAATTTCACTTACTGGGAAGTCACCACCTGAGTCAACAGTCCTTGAAACTGAAAGCTTAGGCAACCACTTAAGAATGTGAAGTCAAGCTCTGATTAATCAGAGAGAGAACGAGGACACTACTGCTGGAGGTGCTGGCCTTCTTGAACTCTTTATGGCTATGCACCCTTCTGCAGAAGTAAACATTGCCTTGTCAATATACTTTGGATTATGAGGTCATTCCTGGACCCTAGACAAATTCCAAACCAATGAACACAAGATCTTAAGAACTGTTTCTAGCAAGATCACTTGGCATAGCTCCCCAGTGAGAATGCAACAGTATCCTCACTATGACCTACCCAGACCCATGAGTCAGCTGACCTCCAGGGACAAAGAGGACCAGGCCACATGGCATAGGTCCTAGGAGATCATGTGATATGCTCCCTTTGTGCCTAACCCAGACATGTATGTAGACAGCCAACCATGAGCAAGGAGGACCATGCTGCTTGGCATAGTAGACCGTCTGGGGTAGTCCAGGCTCAAGTCCAGTGAGGGTTCAATCTGGTGGTATATTTGTCACTGGAGAAATCCCACACTCAACCCAACCCCTCAAGACAAAGGAATTATCTCCAGATGGACAAACCTCAGTGCAAAACACATAAAACCAAGGCAAAATATTCCCACCAAGAACGTCTACTCCCATAGTTAGATCCCCCAATGAAAACAACTTAGAGAAAACTCCAGACAAAGAATTCTAAATACAACAAACTTAACAAAGACATGAACAAACATCTGAAGGAAATGCAAGAGAATCAACTCAAAGAACTCGGTATAAACCTGAATGAGCTACAAGAGAACACAATCAACCAAATGTAATAAAAAAGCCAAACTTAAAAAGGAAAATGAAACAGAAGCAGCAAGAGATGCTATAAAAAAAAAAATCCCTAATGAAAACCAAAAACAATTCACTCAGTTAAAAGGCTCCCAGGAGAACTATACAAACAAAATAGAACTTAGGAAGGGCAGACTATCAGGACTTGTGGACAAGACAAAGGGAAAAGATCAAGTGCCAAAATCAATGACAAGTTTGAAAAGAAATATATGAGCAGAACATGGGAGAAACATGGGATACCTTGTTTCTAAAATATTTTTATGTTTTTTCAAGGAAAGAGAGATAATAAATATGAATTGGCATACCAGAGCCTCTTGCCACTGTAAATGAACTCTAGACTCATGTGCCACTTTATGCATCTGGCTTCACATGTGTATTGAGAAATTGATCAGGGACCATCACACTTTGCAAGCAAGCACATTAGCTACTGAGTAATCTCTCTAGTTCCAGTGTGGGACATGTTTGAACCATGGGCACACAAGAAAGGGAACTTGAAGTCAAGAGCATAGAAAATACCTTCAAGAAAATTACAGAAGAAAATGTTCCAAACTTTGTGAAAGTGGCCCAACTAGGTACAAGAGGCATGCAGAATGCCAAATAGGAAAAGAAAATATGTCCTCATGTTACATTATAGGTAAAATACTTAACACAGAAAACAAAATACTTAAGACAGAAAACAAAGAAAGAGCACTAAAAGCTGCAAAAGAGAAACAGCTTGTCACTTACACAGGTAAGCACATCAGGATAACATCTGATTTGACAACAGAAACTCTAAAAGCCACAAGGCTTAGAATGCAGTATTTCAAATATTTAAAGATCAGGGCTAAACTAATATAACAAGCAAAATTATCTCTCACAATAAAAGAAGAAAGAACAATTTTTCATGATAAAACCAGCTATATGAATACTAAGTAAGCCTTACAGAGAATACTAGATGGAATACTTCATACTGAAGAAAATAAACATACTCAAGGGATAGAAAAAAAATAATCAAAACTACAAATTTGGACTGGAGAGAGGTATGGCTTAGTGGCTTAAGGTGCTTGCCTGGGAAGCCTAAAGACACAGGTTCAATTCCCCAGGATCCACATAAGCCAAATGCACAATATGGATTATGCATCTGAAGATTGTTTGCAGTGACTGGAGATCCTGGTGTGCACATGAAGATGAATAAAACACCAAATTACAAAAAGCCATCAATATAAAGAGGGATTTACTTTTAATAGCAAATCTGAATAGTAATGGGCTCAACTCCCCAATTAAAAGGTATATGTTAACAAGCTGGATCAGACAACTTTATCCATTCATTTTCTTTCAAGAAACCACCTTGGGTGAAAAAATGGAAAAAGATGTTCACAGCAAATGGAAATAGGAAACAAGCAGGCATGCTATATTAATACCTGACATAATAGACTTTAAACCAAAAGTATGGCTAAGAGATTAAAAAAAAAAAAGGTGACATTATACTCATTAGGGGAACAATTCAAAAAGAAGATACTGCAATCTTAAACATATAAACAGAAAAATAGGTATATCAAATTTTATAAATAAAAATCTACTAGACAAAGTCACACTTAAATCCTAACATAATAGTAAGAGATTTAAATGCCTCACTATACAATGGTAGCAGGAGACTTTAATACACTACTATTGTCAATATACAGACCATCTAAAGAGAAAACAGAAAAATGGAGGAGCTGAATGGCACCATAGATCAAATGGACTTGGTAAACATCTACAGATTCTATCTGAACTCTACAGAATACACATTCTTCTCAGCAGTTCATGTAACCTTCTGTAAAATAGGTCATATATTAGGACACAAAGGAAGTTTTCACAAATTCAGAAATATTGACATTAATCCTTGTCTTTTATCTGACCCCAATGCAATAAAGCCAGAAAACAACATGAGGAACAACAGAAAATACACAAACTCCTGGAGACTGAACAACCCACAACAACAATGAATAGGTCATTGATGAAATCAAGAAGGAAATCAAAATTCTTAGAACTGAATGAAAATGAAAATATAACATGCCAAAACTTATGGGACACTATGAAGGCCATCCAAACAGGGAACTATAGCTCTAAATGCCTACATTACATAAATAACTGGTCCAGACTTCATTCTCCGGTGGAGAATCTGCTTCTCTTTTTCAGATGCGAGCTGAGCCTGAGGAGATAAATGACCCAGTGCACTCCACCAAGGCCCCAGCTGAAACTATGGAGGAATTGGGGAAATGAGCAAGAGTTCTGGTTTCTTAGTGAATCTGATTTCAGCACAAGGGTGAAGGAGATACACACTGAGGACCCTCAACACCTACCAAACCAGAGATCTAGAGGCTCCTAAGTGCCCATCACTGAAGTAGATTAAAATACACCCAATATAGCTCAGAAAATTTTGCAGAAGAGGAGGCAGAAAGATTGTTAGAGCCATGAGTTGGGACATTTTTCACAAATACATTGCCTCTCCCCCTTAACTGGCTGCTGCCCCCACAAACCCTATGAGGTTGACCTGCATCCACAATGAGGAAGGCCTCTTCAGCAAAGGGACAGGGAGGAGGGAAAGGATGGTACCAACATGTGTTGTTTACATACTGAATATTTCCATAGCTAATAAAAATAAATTTAAAAAAAAGAAAAAATATGTAATAGCTGTTCCCTCTCCCTCTTCCCAGTTCCCTGATCCCAGTTAGTTCCCCTGCTGCTGGCTTGGCTTCCTGGACCCTACAAGCTTGCTATGGAAGCAGGCCCTCTGTTCCACTTTCCTGGTTGAAGGACATCTGTGTCCCCAATTTCCAGATCCCCTGCAGTGGAGGGTTGTGCACAGAGTGAGTAGGCCATATCTCCCTTTCCCCCACCCTCCAATTTCCCTAGTTCCTAATGGTTCCCTGTTGCTGGCATGGGCTACCTGGACACTGAAAGCTTGCTGCAGAAGTAGGCCCCTTGCTCTGCCTTCCTGGTTGAAGGGCCCCTGAGTCCCTAACTCATGGATCCCCAGGTCTGGAGGTTGCAGCCAAAGAATAAGCCAGAGCTTGTGATTGGTTCTCCACTTCCCACTTCCCTGGAATTGGTATCCCTGCTGCTGCCTTGGGGCAGCCTGGTCCCTGTGTGGAGGCTGCAGGAGCAGACCTTTTGCTCTGGTTTCCTGATCAGTGGTCCCCTGGGTACCCAAACTTCTATTCCCCTGAGCAAGAAGGGGAACAGGTCACTGTACAACACAGTCTCTTGCCCCTGACTCTCCAGCCTTCAGGCTCCTGGTTCTCCAAGCCCTGGTCCCCATGTGCTGAAGAGTACATGCAAATGGAGTGAGTAGGCCAGAACTCCTATTTCCTCACCTCTCAATTCCCCAGGTATCCTTAATGTACTTGAATTCTCAGAACTGCACACTTGTTGTTATAACCCCATCACACACCAATCTGCTTCACATTTAAAACAGAACTTTCACTGAGGATCCTACAAGGACAAATACTTCCTTCCCCCACAAAGGAATAAAATGTTTCCCCAAGATGGGTAGATCACAACACACACACACACACACACTCACACACAGAGACAGAAAACTGAGAGATCTTCACCAAGGATGCCTCGTCACAAAATGGAAGCCTCCAATGAACTTATAGAGAAATCAATAGAAATTGAATCTCAAAATGAAAACATAACAACCAGTGTGACCCTGATCAAAAGAAATGATGAACCAGAAACAAGTCATCAAAACACCAACAATCACATCAATGAAATTGAGCAGAATCATCTCTTAGAGAACTCAGCTTTTAACACTAGGCTTAACTTAATTGAAGAAAACCTTAGAAGCCTTAAAAGAGATGTAAATGAATTGAAGATGAGTCAACAAATGAAATATCTCAATAACCAGTTGGTTAAGCTTAATGAAGACATGATCAAGAATGAATTCCAGGAAGCATCAAGAAAATCAGAACTCAAACTAAAATTGTACCACAAAAAAGAGATGGAAATGATGCAAAATAGCACAACAGAAAACAAAAATCAAATAGAGCTTATATATATAAAAAAAAAAAAACTCTCTAGAACCCCTCACTAATGGAGTTAATACAGTGGAAGACAGAAACTGTGAGCTAAAACACAAGACAGACGATACTGGTTGGAAAGCCAAAAATTGCTAAGTTCAGAGCTTTGGGACTTCTGGGTAAGGTGGCAACATAGGAGCCACAATAATACAGCCTAGGGAGGGATTTGAGCATAACCAAAGCAAAATACACTCTTTGTCTGAAAAGTGAAAGTTTTTTCCACCACAGTGGAGAAGGTGAAAGGATGGAGAATGGTATTTCAAGAAAAGGGGCCCAGGAAACAAGCAGGGGTTGCTATGCTAATATCTGACTGGATAGGCTTTAAATCAACATTAGTGAGGAAAGATAAAGAAGGTCACTTTATGCTGATTAAAGGAATACTTAACAGGAGGATATTACAATCCTTAACATATAGCCACCTAACATGGGGGCTCCCAGTTTCATCAAAAAAATCCCAAAAAACAAAACAAAAGCACTATTAGACTTAAGGTCACAGATAATACTAAACACAATTGTGGGTGACTACAATACACCACTCTCATCAATTGACATGTCATCCCAGCAAAAAATAAACAGAGAGACATCTGGATTAAATGATGTCATGGAACAAATGGACTTAACAGATATCTACAGAACATTCCCTCCAAATAGTACAGAATATACATCTTTCTCAGCAACACATGGAACATTCTCCAAAATAGACTGTATATTACAACACAAAGCAAATCTTGACAAATACAGAAAAATTGAAATAATCCTTTGTGCTCTATCTGACCACAATGTGATTAAGCTACAAATCCGCAACAAGAAAAACTACAGAGAATACACAAATATATGGAGATTAAATAGTACACTATTGAATGATGAATAGGTCATAGAAGACATCAAAAATAAAATCAATAAATTCATATAATCAAATGATGAAGAAAATACAATATACCAAAACTTTTGGGACACAATGAAAGCAGTCTTAAGAAGGAAATTCATAGCTCTAATAGCCTATATTAAGAAATTAGAGGGCTGGAGAGATGGCTTAGCAGTTAAGTGCTTGCCTGTGAAGCCTAAGGACCCTGGTTTGAGGCTCGATTCCCCAGGACCCATGTAAGCCAGATGCACAAGGTGGCGCATGCATCTGGAGTTCATTTGCAATGGCTGGAGGTCCTGGTGTGCCTATTCTCTCTCTCTCTCTCTCTCTCTCTCTCTCTCTCTCTCTCTCTCTCTCCCTCCCTCCCTCCCTCCCTCCCTCTCTCCCTCTTTCTCTCTCTGTCAGTCACTCTTAAATCAATAAATAAAAATAAACAACAAAAAAAGAGAAATTAGAGATTTCACAAGTAAACAATTGAATGCTTCACCTTAAGGCCTTCAGAAAAGAACAAGGGCTGGAGGGATGGCTTAGTGGTTAAGCATTTTCCTGTGAAGCCTAAGGACCCTGGCTCAAGGCTTGCCTCCCCAGAACCCACATTAGCCAGATGCACAAGGGGGCACACGAGTCTGGAAATCATTTGCAGTAGCTGGAGGCCCTGGCACACACATTCTCTGTCTGCCTCTTTCTCTCTCTGTCTGTCACTCTCAAATAAATAAATAAAAATAAACAAAATTTTTAAATAAAAAGAAGAAAAAGGCAAACCAACAATCAGTACACAAGAAGAAATAATAAAGATTATGGCAGAAATTATTGGAATGAAACAACAACAACAACAACAAAATCCAAAGAATCAATGAAACAAAAAGTTTGTTCTTTGAAAGGATAAACAAGGTTGATAAAGCCTTAGCAAATCCAACCAGAAGAAAGAGAAAAGATACAAAAGTTAATAAAATTAGAGATGAAAAAGGCACCATTACAAAGGATACAAAAAAAAAATTCAGAAAACCATAAGGATAAACATTAAGAATATATATGCCTCTAAGTTTCAAAATCTGAAGGAAATAGATGATTTTCTTGATTCAGATGACCTACCAAATTTAAATCAAAATGATATAAATGATTTAAATAGACCTATAACAAGTATAGAGACCCAGGAAGTTATACAAAGTCTCCCAACAAGCCAGGCAAGTGACACATGCCTTTAATTCCAGCACTTGGGAGGCAGAAGGTAGGAGGATGATGGTGAGTTCAAGGCCACTCTGGGACTACATAGTTAATTCTAGGTCAGTCTGGACCAGAGTGAGGCCCTACCTCAAACAAACAAACAAACAAACAAAAAGACTTCCAACAAAAATAACATTCAGGCCCAGATGAATTCACCATAGAATATTATGATACCTTCATGGAAGAACTAACATCATTGCTTCTCAAAGTTTTCCATTAAATAGAAAGGGAAGGAATTCTACTGAACTCCTTCTATGAAGCCGGAATCACCCTGATAACAAAACCAGACAAAGAAAAAAAAAAAAAGAAAATTATAGCTCCACCTCCCACATGAACATAGATGCACAAATTCTGAACAAAATATTAGAAAATAGAATACAACAATATATCAGAAAGATTATTTACCCTGACCAAGTAGGCTTTATCCCAGATATGCAGGGATAGTTCAACATACACAAATCTATAAATGTAACACAGTATATAAATGAATGAATGCCAAAAATCATCTCAAAAGATGCAGAAAAGACATTCAGCAAAATGCAACACCCCTTCATGGTAAAAATCCTACAGAAACTGGAAATAGAAGGAACATATATCAACATAATAAAAGCTATTTATAGCAAACATATGGGGAAAAACTTGAAGCTTTTCCACTAAATTCAGAAATAAGTCAAATGTGTTCACTGTCCCCACTTTTATGCAATCTACTACTGGAACTCCTCACCATAACCATAAGGCAAGAGACATTCATAAAAGGGATTTAAATTGGAAAGGAAGAGATCAAATTATCATTATTTGTAGAAGATATGATTCTATACATAAGGAACTCTAAAGACTCTACCAGCAAACTGTAACAGCAGATAAACACTTTTAGTAATGTAGTAGGATACAAAATTAACATAAAGAAATCAGTAGCTTTCCAATATACTAACAATAAACGTGCAGAGGATGAAATCAGGGAATCTCTCCCACTCACAATTGCCTCAAAAAAGAAAAAAAAGAAATACCTTAGAATAAACATACCTAAGGAAGAGAAGGGTCTATACAATGAGAACTTTAAACACTCAAGCAAGAAATTAAAGAAGACACTAGGACATGGAAAGACATCCCTTGTTCTTGTCTTGGAAGAATCAATATTATGAAAATATTCTTACCAAAAGCAATCTATACATTTAATTCAATCGAAGGGGTGGGAATCACTAATCTGGACCTAAATGGCAATGGTAGCATAAAATTCTACTTCCTAAAAGGCAGACCAAATGGTTGAACCTTCACTAGACCCTTACAAGAAACACCTGAACCACAAGACACTGGAGAAGGTAGGATCAAATCTAACCTAAGTCTTCTACATCTTCCCTCCCTCCCTCTTCCCCTCCCCACCTCTCTCTCTCCTCTCTAACTCTTGTATATTAGTTATTTTTTTCCTCATTTTCTTAGTGGGCACTGACCTGTAACCCCCACTACCAGCATGGGGCTATCATCCACAATGATCTTTTGATCAGAGAAACCTACAAGTTTTCCTAAAAAAATGACAGACTTCTGGGCTGGAGAGATGGCTTAGCGGTTAAGTGCTTGCCTGTGAAGCCTAAGGACCCCAGTTCGAGGCTCAGTTCCCCAGGTCCCACGTTAGCCAGATGCACAAGGGGGCGCATGCGTCTGGAGTTCGTTTGCAGAGGCTGGAGGCCCTGGCGTGCCCATTCTCTCTCTCTCCCTGTATCTGTCTTTCTCTCTGTGTCTGTCGCTCTCAAATAAATAAATAAATTTATAATTAAAAAAAAAAGAATGACAGACTTCTGTCAGAATACTTGATGACCCACATTCTTAACATAAATAAAAAAATAAATCGTAAAATTCATTTGGAAGTACAAAAAAACCTCAAATAACCAAAACAATTTGAGCAATAAAAATAAGACTAGTGTTATCACCATATTCAATTTTAAGCTATATTAGAAAGCCATAGTAACAAAAATAGCATGGTACTGGCACAAAGACAGACATGTAGATCAGTGGAACAGAACAGAAGACCCAGATGTAAATTCAGGCAGCTATAGCCATCTTATTTTCAACAAAAACACAAAAAATATGCATTGGAGAAAAGATAGCTTCTCCAACAAGTGGTGCTGGGAAAATTGGATATGTATATGTAGAAGGATGAAAATTGATCCTTTTCTTTCTCTATGCACAAGAATCAAGTCCAAATGGTTCAGGGACCTTAGTTTCGGACCTGGAACTCTGAAACTGCTAGAGGAAAAGGTGAGGAAACACTTCAACATATTGGCATAGGCAATGACTTCCTGAATATAACCCCAATTGCTCAGGAAATAACACCACTAATCAACCACTGGGATCTCATGAAATTACAAAGCCTTTGCACAGCAAAGGACACTGTGAATAAAGCAAAGAGACAACCTACAGAATGAGAGAAAATCCTTGCCAGCTACACATCTGGCAGAAAATTAATATCCAGAATATACAAAGAACTTAAAAGACAAAAAAATTAGAAGTCAAACAACCCAATTAAAAATGGGCTATGGGGGGGGGGGAGGGAGGGTATTACCATGGTATTTTGTTTTTATAATCATGGAAAATGTTAATAAAAATTTTTTTAAAAAAATGGGCTATGGAACTAAACAGAGAGTTCTCAAAGAAAAATTACAAATGTCATATAAACATATAAAAAAGTATTCTACATCCTTAGCCAACAGGGAAATGCAAATTAAAACTACTTTGAGATCCCATCTCACTCCTTTAAGAATGGCTATCCCCAAGAAAACAAATGACAATAAATGTTGGTGAAGATGGAGAGAAATCAGAACACTTCTACACTGTTGGTGGGAATGTAATCTGGTGCAGCCATTGTGGAAATCAGTGTGGAGGTTCTTGAGACAGCTAAAAATAGATTTACTTCATGATCCAGCTATAGCACTCCTAGGCATATATCCTAAGGACTCTTCTCACTACCTTAGAGATATTTGCACAACCATGTTTATTGCTGCTCTATTCACACTAGCTAGGAAATGGAACCAATCTAGATGTCCATCAACACATGAATGGATAATAAAGATGTGGTACTTTTACACAATGGAGTTCTATTCAGTGGTAAAGAAAAATAAAATTATGAAATTTATAGGGAAATGGATGGATCGGGAAAGGATTATACTAAGTGAGGTAACCCTGGCCCAGAAAGCCAAACATCACATGTTTTCTCTCATAGCTACAAATGTTTAGACTTGTGTGTGAGTTGGAACCAAAAATCAATAACAGAGGCCAGTAAACTGGAAAATTCTATAAGGGAGGGAGGAAAGGGAAGAACACTAGGGGATTATATTATATATATGTAAGTAGAAGAACAAATTACAGGGAGCGGAATGGCCTAAGTGAGGCCAAAGGAAGAGTTTGAGTAAGAGAAGTGTGGGGAGATGGTCAACCAAAATTCAAGATCTTCTGAATAAGACATATGAAAGCCTACTTCTTTGGATAATGGCACATTAAGGAGACATAGATTGCTAAGAGAAAATGTTCAGTGCCAGGGATAGGATATCTTCCAGTGAGTTGTTGGACAGGGAGGTCCCTTGTTGCCTCCAGAAAATTATATGCTATTGCCAAGGACCTTGGTTTCCCACAAGTAACTAATGGTAAGACCCTATTGCTGAAGACTTCATATGCCTGGGTGGCAAGGTCACTAAGAAATCAAGCTGGTGCTGAGCTGAAAACCTTCTCCCTATAGAAAAGTCCACTGACAGCTGGACAAAGCTACACTCCATGCAGGCCAGTGGGAGACAGAAGTCATCAGCAGTGAAAACAGTGGACACTGGAAGCATCAAGCTTGGCCAGACAAACCAAATGACCAAATGGGTACAACTGTGACATGTGTGCTCTAGGGGAAAACCAACTGCTCTGTAATTAGACTGGAGGCCTGCTCTATGGGAAAAATACATGCCTAGTACTGAAAACCTAATCAAAGTCCTATGGCAGTAAAGGTCATGAGCCTTAGGTGTATAAAGCCTGATTTGTCTGGCTAAATGCATATATTAATCTCACCAAACTGCCCTGAAAGCATTTCACTTAATGTTCATATTCATATATTAATGCTACTCTCAATTTTGTTTAGAGAAGCTTCTCTTTTCACATGGCAGTGATCACTGGAATGACCCAAAAGGCAGCATAGTACTGAAAAGAAGTTACAGAGTAGTGTCCAGCACTGAAATATCTCTATCACACCCTCCAAGGCTCAGGATCAATTGTGGAAGTGGTGGTGGAAAGAATTTAAGAGCCAAAAGAAGGGTACCACTCCTCAAAATGCAACTGTCCAGACAGAAATTGGCCTTGATATCCATGACCTCACAGTGCCTAGCAATACCTTCACAGGAACCTAATAATAGGATAAAAAGATGATGACATCAAAATAAAAGAGAGACTCATGTAGAGAAAGAGGGGATATGATGGAGAGCAGAGTTGTGAAGGGTGGTAAAATGGGGGAGGGAAGGGAAATATCATGGTTTATTTTCTGTAAGTATAGAAGTTGTCAATAATTTTTTTTAAAAAAAAGGAAAAAACTTTTCTAAGTTCAAAAAATCATGCAAACAATACAAGGGAACTGTACAATAACCTAAAACAGTCAAACATCTAGATCATGGGTATACCAGAAGGAGAGAAAATCTAGGCCAGAAGCATAGAGAACATATGCAACAAAATTATTGAAGAAAATTTTCCAAATCTCTCAAAAGAGAGGCCCATCCAAATAAAAGCTACTCACAGAACACCAACCAGACAGGACCAAAGAAGAAACTCTCCAAAGAACATCATAGTTAAAACTTTTAACAGTGAAAACAAAGAGAGAGTGCTGAAAGCAGCAAGAGAGAAACAACTCATTACATACAAAGCAATACCATCAGAATTACCTAAGATTTCTCAATGGAAACTCAGAAATCCAGAAAGGCCTGTAATGGACCACTTCAAAGTCTAAAAAACTATGGCTTCCAACCCAAGCTACTATACTCAACAAAAGTATCCCTCATAATAGATGGTGAAAGGAAAACTTTCCATGAAAAAAATCAACTCTATAATTATATGGAAACAAAGCCAAACCTACAGAGAATACTTCAGGGAATACTTCACACAGAACGGTCAAACAACCAATCTTAAGAGCCTACAAGAAGATCACAATAACCAAAACTACACCAGACTCAAAAGAAAGTACAAAACACAAGAAAGCACCAAACCCCATAAAGTACTCCATCATGCCAGGGATTAAATCAAACATCACACTTATAATCTTAAACATTAACGGTCTTAACTCACCCATCAAAAGACGCAGGTTAAAAGAGGGATCAAAAAAAAAAAAAAATGGACCCAGCCAGGCATGGTGGTGCACGTCTTTAATCCCAGCACTCAGGAGGCTGAGGTGGGAGGATGGGAGGATCACCATGAGTTCAAAGTCACCTTGAGACTACATAGAGAATTCCAGGTCAGCCTGAGCTAGAGTAAAACCCTACATTAAAAAAAAAAAAAAAAAAAAAAAACTAGACCCTTCTTTCTGCTGTCTTCAAGAAACCTACCTCACTGCTAAAGACAGACACCTCAGGATGAATGATTGGAAAATGTTTTTCCAAGAAAATGGAAATAAGATACAAACAGGTGTTGTTATATTAATATCGGATTAAATAACTCCAAACCAAAAGTAATCAAAAAGGACAACAAATGCCACTTTTGACTCATCAAGGGAATGATCCAACATGAGAACTTGACAATCATAAATCTATATGCCAAAGTCAGGTGCACCACAGTTTCTAAAGATCTACTTGACAACAAAACACAGAGAAACACCAACACAATCATGATTGAGGACTTCATTATTCCATTATCATCAATAGACAGATCATTCAAGCAGAAAATCAACAAGAAAATAATAGAACTCAATGACACCATAAATCAACTAGACCTAATGGACATCTACAGAACTTTCCACCCCAATTCTACAGAATACACATTCTTCTCAAGAGACCACAGAACCTTCTCCAAAATAAAACAAATATTAGGCCACAAAGCATGCCTCTATAAATTTAGGAAAATTGAAGTAACTTCCTGTATCATATCAGATCACAATGCTTTAAAGCTAGATATTAACAATAAGAAACCCATTAGGAACTCCACCAGCTACTGGAGACTGAACAACACACTTTTAAAGAATGAATGGTTGTAAAAGAAATTATAAAATACCTAGAACTAAGTGATAATGAATGCACAACTTACCAAAACTTATGGGACAAAATGAAAGCAGTTTTAAGAGGAAAATTCATAGTGATAAAGGCCTTCATAACAAAGACAGAGAGAAACCAGTTAATAACCTAACTGTCTACCTAAAGGCATTGGAAAAATAAGAATAACCTTAAGAGCTCCAGATAGAAAGAAATAATCAAGATAAGAGCAAAAGTTAATGAATTGGAAATTATGAAAACAATTTTAAAAACTGATAAAGAACTAAGTCTTTTAAAAATAAATAAAGTTGATAAACCCCTGCCCAATTTGATAAAGCAGAAAAAGAGAATTCTCAAATAAAATAAAAAAAGAAAAAGAGGTCATAATAGGTATCAATGAAATTGGGAGATCATTTAGAACATACTTCTACACATTTACTCCTTAAAATTGGATGATCCAGAAGAAATGTGAATTCCTAGCCACATATCACCTAACAAAACTAAACTCAGAGCAGATTAATCTCCTAAATAAACCTATCACATCCATTGACATTAAAAAGGTAATCAAAAATCTCCCCCAAAAGAAAAGTGCAGGACCAAATAGCTTCTTAGCAAATTCTATCAAACCTTAATTGAAGAACTGAAAGAATTTTTTCTCAAAGTGTTGCACATAATCAGAGAACAGAGAATCCTCCCCAATGCCTTTTATGAAGCTAGCATCACCCTAATACCAAAACCAGACAGATACAACAAGAAAACTATAGGCCTATATCCCTGATGACTTTAGATGCAAAGATCTTGAATACAATATTCACAAACCAAATTCAACAACGTATCAAAGGCATTATCCACCTTAAGCAAGTAGGCTTCATCCTAGGGATGCAGGGATGGTTCAACATATAGAAATCAGCCAACATAGTACACTAAATAAACAAACTTAATCATAAGAACAACATGATCACCTCAATTGATGCAGAGAAAGCCTTTGACAAAATGTAACACAACTTCATGATGAAAATTCTGGAAAGAATAGTTATGGAGGGTTTATATCTCAACACAATAAAGCCTATATAGAAAGCTACTAAAGGTCAAATAATATTTAATGGCGAAAGACTCAAGGAGTTCCAATTGAGATCAGGAGCAAGACAGAGATGTCCACTCTCACCACTGGTCTCCAACATAGTACTAGAAGTCCTAGCCCAAGCAACAAGAAAGGAGAAAGAAATAAAAGGGATACAAATTAGAAAGGAAGAAATCAAGTTAGCCCTATTTGCAGATGACATGATCCTATACATAAATGACATGAAAATCTCTATCAAACTTCTGAAGGTGATTGATTCCGCCAGTAAAGTGGCAGGATACGAAATCAACACACAAAAATCAGCAGCCTTTCTATATGCAAAGGACAAAGATATAGAGAAAGAAATAAGTGAGACTGTCCTATTTTTCAATACCCACAAAAAATTAAATAACTTGTAGCAACACCAAAGGTGTGAAGGACCTATATAATGAAAAAAAAATTTTAACACAAGAAAAAAATCAAGGACTTGAAAAGACTGAAAGACCTACCATGCTCCCAGATAGACAGAATTAATATTGCAAAAATTGCAATTCTGCCAAAAGTAGCATAGAGATTTAATGCTATTCCAATAAAAATTCCAGCATCATTCCTCACAGAGATGGAAAAATTGATCTCAAAATACATATAGAATGGCAGCAGGCCTCAGATATCCAATCATATCCTCAGCAAAAGAAAAACCTCTGGAAGTATAACCATATCTGATATAAAGCTATATTACAAAGCTATAGTAACAAAAACATCATGATACTGGCATAAAAACAGAAACATAGGCCAATGAAAAAGAATTGAAGACCCAGATCTTAGGTCAAATAACGATAGCTACTGAATCTTTCATAAAGTAGATTGGAGAAAAGACAGCATCTTCAACAAGTGGTACAGGACAAAATGGATGATAACCACATGGATAAAAATGAAATTAGATCCTCTCATCTAACCATGTACAAAAATGAAGTCCAAATGGGTTAAAGGCCTCAATATAAGCCCTAAAACTCTTCTCCTAATAGAAGAAAAACCAGGAGGAACTGTCCATAATATAGGAGTGAGAAAAGACTTCCTGAGTAAAACCCCAATAACCCAGTAAACTAAACAATCACTCAACCAATGGGAACTCATGAAGCTTAAAAAACTTTTGTACAGACAAACATACCATAAGCAGAGCCAATAGATTACTCACTGACTGTGAGAAAATCTTCACTAGCTATACCACTGACAGAAAACTTATATCTAGAATCTAGAAGGAACTCAAAAAATTAAAGAATTAAAAAATCAAAAAACAACTATAAAAATGGGGCAGAGTTGGGTTCTGGTTAAGATGGTGGCATAGGAACCATGCCAAAGAAGCCTAGGGGAGAAAAAGCCAAAGAAAACCCAGCAAAATGCACACTTTTACTAAAAAGTGAGGTGTATAAGAAATTAAAACAGCAGCAGAGAAGAAGGAGAGATCAAAAGCATCCAGAGCCCACACAGGCAGGCCGAAACAGCTCTGGCAGCGAAGCGGCGGTGCAAGCCGCCGCACTGGTTCCAGCAGCAACAGCAGAGGCTCCAGCACCAACAACAGCAGCTCGAGCAGCAGTGGACCAGCAGCAGCAGCTCCAGCAGCAGCGGCAGATATAGCAGTGGCAGATCCAGCAGTGGCAGCCTCAGCAGCAGCAGCAGGTCCAGCAGGGGCAGTGCTGGTCTGCAGGGCCACAGTTGCCAGGCTTGGTTTGTCCCACAGGAAAAGCCAGTGCCCAGCTCCACAATTCATGACCCACATACCTCAATAAGGAGGGGCAAATGGGGAGGGAGTAGGTCATGGATGAGCCTAATAATGGTACCAAACTGATTGTATTTGCTTAATATAAAACTAATTAATAAAAAAAAATATCCACTAAAAAAGATAAATAAATAAATAAATAAAAAGCAGAATCGTACAAATTGTTCTCTCCAAGAAACTCACCTTTCTACAAAGGATGGATATTATCTTAGGGTAAAAGGTGGGAAAAGGGTGTTTCAAGCAAAGGGGCCTAGAAAACAAGCAGAGGTTGCTATCCTAATATCTGACAAGGTAGACTTCAGTCCAACGTTAGTCAAGAAAGATAAGGAAGGTCACTTTATATTGATTAAGGGCACACTCCAACAGGAGGACATTACAATCCTAAACATATATGCACCTAACATGGGGGCTCCCAAATTCTTCAAACAAACACTATTAGAACTAAGGTCACAGATAACACCAAACACAGTGGTAGTGGGTGACTTCAACACCCCACTCTCATCAATTGACAGGTCATCCCGGGAAAAAATAAACAGAGAGGCATCTGGACTAAATGAGGTCATAAAAGGAATGGACCTAACAGATATATACAGGACATTTCATCCAAAGGCTGCAGAATATACATTCTTTTCAGCAGCACATGGAACATTCTCTAAAATAGACCATATATTAGGACACAAAGCAAGTCTTAACAAATTCAGGAAAACTGAAATAATTCCTTGCATTCTCTCTGACCACAATGGAATTAAACAACAAATCAGTAGCATGAAAGGCTATAGAGCATACAAAAAATCATGGAAACTAAACAATACACTACTAAATGATGAATGGGTCAATGAAGAAATCAAGAAGGATATCAAAAAATTTATAGAGTCAAACGATCATGAGAACACAACATACCAAAATCCCTGGGACACAATGAAGGCAGTTCTAAGAGGTAAATTTATAGCCTTAAGTGCCTATATTAAGATATTAGAAAGGTCACAAGTAAACGACCTAATGCTTCACCTTAAAGCCTTGGAAAAAGAAGAACAAGGCAAACCAAAGATCAGTAGACAGGAAGAAATTATAAAGATTAGGGCAGAAATTAACAAAACAGAAACAAAAAAAAATACAAAAAATTAATGAAACAAAGAGTTGGTTCTTTGAAAGGATAAACAAGATTAATAAACCCTTAGTAAATCTGACCAAAAGACAGAGAGAAGACACCCAAAATAATAAAATTAGAGATGAAAATGGTAATATCACAACAGATGCCAGAGAAATTCAAAAAATCATAGGGACATACTATAAAAGCATACACTCCACCAAGTATGAAAATCTGAAAGAAATGGATGAGTTCCTTGATTTATATGACCTACCTAAATTAAATCAAGGACTTGAAAAGACTGAAAGACTTACCATGCTCCCAGATAGATAGAATTAATATTGCAAAAATTGCAATTCTGCCAAAAGTAGCATAGAGATTTAATGCTATTCCAATAAAAATTCCAGCATCATTCCTCACAGAGATGGAAAAATTGATCTCAAAATACATATAGAATGGCAGCAGGCCTCAGATATCCAATCATATCCTCAGCAAAAGAAAAACCTCTGGAAGTATAACCATATCTGATATAAAGCTATATTAATATTAATAATATTAATAATTTAAGTGATATTAATCACTTAAATAGACCTATAACAAGCATGGAGATCCAAACAGTTATCAAAAATCTCCCAACTAAAAAAGCCCAGGCCCAGATGGATTCACTGCTGAATTTTACCAGACCTTCAAGGAAGAGATAACACCATTGCTTCTTAAGTTTTTCCATGAAATAGAAAAAGAAGGAATTCTACCAAACTCATTCTATGAAGCCAGCATCACCCTGATACCAAAACTGGGCAAAGATAGAACAAAAAAAAAGAGAAAATTACAGACCAGTCTCCCTCCATGTTAGCCAGATGCACAAGGGGGCGCACGCATCTGGAGTTCAATTGCAGTAGCTGGAGGCCCTGGCATACCCATTCTCTCCTTCTCTCTCTCTCAAATAAATAAATACTAAAAAAACAATAATAATAATAAAACACAGATTAACCACTGGGACTTCATACAATTACAAAGATTCTGCACTGCAAAGGACATTGTGAATAAAACAAAGAGGCAACCTACAGAATGGGAAAAAAATCTTTGCCAGATATATATCTGATAGAGGTTTAATATCTAGGATATACAAAGAACTCAAAAAGTTAAATAATAAGAAATCAAACAAGCCAATCAAAAAATTAGCTATGGAGCTAAATAGAGAGTTCTCAAGGGAAGAAATACGAATGGCATATAAGCATCTAAATAAAATTTTCTACATCACTAGTCATCAGGGAAATGCAGATTAAAACTACATTGAGATTCCGTCTCACTCCTGTCAGATTGACCACCATCATGAAAACAAATGATCATAAATGTTGGCAGGGATGTGGAAAAAGAGGAACCCTTCTACACTGCTGGTGGGAATGCAATCTGGTCCAGTCATTGTGGAAATCAGTGTGGAGGTTCCTAAAACAGCTAAAGATTGATCTACCATATGACCCAGCTATAGCACTCCTAGGCATATATCCTAAGGACCCATCTCATTTCCTTAGAAGTATGTTCTCAACCATGTTTATTGCTGCTCAATTTATAATAGCTGGGAAATGGAACCAACCTAGATGTCCCTCAACGGACGAGTAGATAATGAAGGTATGGCCCATTTATACAATGGAGTTCTACTCAGCGGTAAAGAAAAATGAAGTTATGAAATTTGCAGAAAAATGGATGGATCTGGAAAGGATTATACTAAGTGAGGTAACCCAGGCCCAGAAAGCCAAACGCCACATGTTTTCTCTCATGTGTGGATCCTAGCTACAGATGATTGGGCTTCTGTGTGAGAAGGAAAAAACTCAGTAGCAAAAGCCAGTAAGTTAAAAAGGAGATATAAAGGGAAAACAAAAGGAAGGGAGGAGGGTACTTAATAGGCTCGTATTGTATATATATTAGTAGAATGATTGATATGGGGAGGGGATATGATGGAGAATGGAATTTCAAAAGGGAAAGTGGGGGAGGAGGTAGTGTACTACCATGGGATATTTTTTATAATCATGGAAAATGTTAATAAAAATTGAGAAAAAAGGGGGCAGAGAACTGAATAGAGAGTTCTCAGAAGAGAAATTACAAATAAAAATTTTCAACATCCCTAACCATTAGGGAAATGCAAATTAAAACAACCATGAGATTCTATCTTACTCCAGTAAAGATTGAAATCATTTAAAAAATCTAACAACAAATTTTGGTGAGGATGTGGGGAAAGAGGAACCTTCAAGGACTGTTGGTGGGAATGTAAAATCAAACAACTTAACTACTTCCAACATATAAAAGCACAGAGTATAAACATTTTCAACTTCTATAATGCATAGCAAGGAGAGACTAAAACAGTGAAAACTCAACCATCATCAAACTTCTGCAGTTCAAGTTCAGTAGAATCGGAGACTGCCAGTCTCCAGATATTCCAATTCTGCCCCTCCAACCTGGCAAAGGAGCCTGGGAACACTTCCATCCTAGGCCAGCAGTGTACTCTATGGTAGCCCTTACATAGTCCTGGCATGTCCAAAACATTTTTAGGTCTCTATGCAAATCATGGTCCATCTTTCAAAGGCTCTTTTAACCTATCAGGGCTCAGGCCCTGCTTTATGCTGCATCTCAGCAGTGGCTCCTGGAATTGTGTGTAATTCATGACCACTCCTCACATATTTTGTATTTTTTAAACTAATACCAGTTGTACAGGACATAGTCATATTCTTAATTCAGGGATGAAAGAAATCATACCCTTAGGGCTGGAAGGATGTCTTAGCAGTTAAGAGCTTGCCTGTGAAGCCTAAGGACCCCAGTTCAAGACTTGATTCCCCAGGCCCCACGTTAGCCAGATGCACAAGGGGGCACACCTGTCTGTAGTTTGTTTGCAGAGGCTGGTGGCTGTGGTGCGTCCATTCTCTCCCTCTCTGCCTCCTTCTGTCTGTCAGTCTCAAATAAACAAATGAAAAAAAAAAAAATCATGGCCTTGAAAAGTAGGTTCCTTCTCCAGTCAACTCTTTCCAAAAGCATTTGCATTTCTATGATAGGCCTTCCTCAGGCATCCTTTCCATTGCTTTAGCATAAAGCAGTTGACCCATCTTCCTTATGATTGTTAATGTGTTTGACAATAGCAGGTTTAGTAACATTAAACCAATCTCAGTGTCTGTAATTTTAACTTGCTTGAGGTTTTCCAACTTAAAATCTTAAATCTCTCAGACCAATATCTTTAGTCAAGCACATCAGTCCATAACAAAATTTAACCTTGATTAAACTCTCTGGGCCTGGACAGAAGTATACAGCCAGCCCTTATGCCAGCAGCCCAATTCCAGCTAAGCCTCAAAGTTTAATATTGTTTGTATTTAGTATTCTTAAACTCTTATCAGAATAATCCATAAAACTTGGCTTGTCATTCCAGAAGGCATCTTCAATTGCAAGCACCAAATACATGCCCATTGTTCCAAAACAAAGGTTCCAAAAGACCAACATCCACATGGTCAAGTACATCTCACCCCACTCCTGGTACCAACTTCTGTTGCAGACAGCTTCAGGTTTGCTGAGGTGAATGAACTTCCAGACCAGGCACAGTTATGAAGGAAGGGATTTATTTAAGCTTACAGAGCCAGGGGAAGTTCCATAATGGCAGAAGAAACCAGCCTGCCTTCACAGGCCCAAGCAGAGAGAGAGAAGTACAAGGCAAATAGCCAAAACCCACACAGCACTGAACACTTCAGGAACTCCAGTTAGGCACACTTTGCACATCTTTAGATTGAAATCTCAAACCCATGACCACACTTTAAGTTCTTCTCAGTGACATTGCCTCTAGCCAGGTGGCTGTGTATGCAAAGTACAAACTAATAAAACGCTAAATAAATTGGGGGGGGGGATCTTTTCAAACTACCACAACCACTATGGAAATCAAATGGAGATTCCTAAAAAAGATGAGCATAGAGCTACCAAGTGACCCAGTTATTCTTTTACTGGGCATATATCCTAAATGCTCCATGTTTTACTACAGTGATAATTGCTCAATCATTTACAGCTGCTCAATTCATTATATCTAAGAACTGGAATCAACCCAGGTGCTAATCTTTGGATGAATGGATAACAAAGTTGTGGTACATTTACACAATAGAATTCCACTCAACAGTAAGAAAATATTATACAATGAAATTTGTAGAAATATGGACCGACTTGGAACATATCATATTCAGCAAACACACAATCACACAAAGAAAAATGCTGCATGGTGTCACTTATCTGCGGTTCCTAACCTGGACCAGCTCCATTTACTGATTTACCTCATAGGCAACCTAAGTTCCATACAATAAAAATGGAAGGGTTTGGGGGAGGGAAAGGGGAGGTTGGGGAAAAATAAACACAAAAACAAATCCAAAATGAACTGATACCACAGAAGCCTTTGTCCTTGATGATATACTTAAAAATACAACACTCAAAAGGAGTAAGGGGTATAACCTGAAAAGAAGAGCCCTGGAGAGGGTGTGATGAAGCTTAAGCTTAAAAAACATTTTTGGTGTCTCTGTTCTGTAACTCCTAGTACCATTAATCAGTTGCTACCACAGTAAGCTCTTGATTGCAGAAACCTAAAAGGTCCCCAAATCAAGACAGGTTTTGTCAAAGCACCTGATTGTCTGCCTGAAGCAAAAGGTAAGATCCTATTGCTGAAGACACCATATGTTGCTGTCACAGAACCTGGAGATACCTGGTGGAAATCCAGAAAACAGCCAGTCCCCAGACAGTCCATCTAGTACTGGAAAGCACTACATGAGCCACTGGGGGAAAGTGGCCAACAATGGTCTGAGCAAGCCAAGGTCTGAGCTACTCAGAAGCAAGCACCCTAAAAGGATGTGCATGCCAGGCCCATAGTGACACACAGCCTTGGTGGGTAATCAATAGCTTTCTGATTGGCTAAGAGATCTGCTCAGTATAAAGGAACCCATATCAGGTATTGGGAACCAGATCAGAATCCTATGGAGACAAAGACTACGCTCTCCAGTGTCAAGCTCTTTTAGTCTCTGGCTAAAGAAGAGTTACATACATCAAATTCTCCCTAAATTAATAATGCTTATCTCATTTAAACTATGCTGACTTCACTCACCATTGGAGTATCTGCTCTTTTGCAGAAGGTAGTGAGACCAGAGGAGATAAATGACCCCTCAAACTTCAGCCAAACCATAGCTGAAACCACAGAGGAACTGGGGAGATGAGCAAGAGTGTTGCTTCCCTGATTAACCTGACAACCAGTGCCAGGGTGAAGGAGACAGACCCTGAGGATTTATTTACCAAAGAAAAGATCCAGAAGCTCCTAAGAACTGATCATTGAAGTAGGTTTAAAACTCACCCACCATGGCACAGGGAATATTGTGGAAAAGGGGGTGTAAGAGCCACAGGTTGATCCATCATGCCCAGAGGCATTCCCTCCCCCAAAATGTAACTATCTGCTGCTCCCACAACACATAACCCATAACCCCACAGGAAATATCTGCAACCCCACTGAGGAGGGTCCCCAGTAGAATGGGGGCAGGGATGAGCGAAAAGATGGTACCAACACATGATGTACCCATGAGAAATATGTTGTTAATATTAATAATAATAAACAATGGAACAAAGAGCTGATTTTTTGAAAAAAATAAATAAGATTGATAAACTCCTGGCCAAAGTGGTCAAAAGAAAAAGAGAGAAGAATCTAATGAACAAGATTATACATACAAAGGCAATTTTACAACATGTAGTAATGAAATCGAGAGAATCATAAGGAATATTTCAAAAACCAATATTCACAAATGTAGAAAATCTGTAAGAAATGAATCACTTTCTTAACTCATGTGACCTACCAAAGTGAAAACTAGGAGAGATAAATTGTCTATATAGATGTATAACATCTAATGAGATTGATGGAGTAATTAAAAGCCTCCCATCTAAAATAGTCCAGGGCCAGTTGGAGTCACTGCTAAATTCTACCAAATATTTATAGAAGAACTAAAACCACTGCTTTTCAAGCTATTTCACAAAATTATAAAGGAGGAAATGATCCCTAACTCCTATGAAGCCAGAATTATACTTACACCAAAACCAGAGAGAGGTATAAGGAAATTACACACAAATATTCCTGATGAACTTACTTGCAAAAATTCTCACTAATATTCTTACAAAACACATCAAAGAACATATCAAAAATATCATCCACCTCAATCAAGTTGGTTTCACTCCAAGGATGCAGGGATGTTTTAACATTCTGATATCAATAAACATCATTCATCACATAAATAGACTTAAGGACAGAAAGCACATGACTATTCCAATAGATGCAGATAAGACATTTGACAAGATAAGACATCCTTCCATGATAAAAACAATGGAGAAACTAGGCATGGAAGGCACATATCTCAAGATAATAAATGCTATGTACAACAAATTTGAAACCAATATAATACTAAATAGGGAAAATTTTAAAGCACTCCCACTAAGTTATAGAAAAAGACAAGGTGTCCACTCTCTCCACTCTTATTTAACATAGTTTTTGAAGTCTTAACTAGAATGATAAGGAAAAAGAAAGAAATAAAAGGGATACAAACTGGAAAAGAATTCAAACTATCCTTATTTGTACTTGATATGATTCTGTATTTAAGAAATCCTAAAGACTCCACCAAACAACTCCTGGAGCTGATAAACATGTTCAGCAAAGTGGTAGGGTATAAAATCAATAAACAAAATCAATAACCTTTGTATATACCAATGACAAACATACAGAGAAAGAAATCAGGGAAGCAGTCCCATTTATAGTAGCCACAAAATTTAAATATCTTGAAATATCCATAACCAAGGAAGTGAAAGACCTACAATGAATGCATTGAAAAAATAAATTGAGGAAGACATGAGAAGCTGGAAAGATCTCCCATGGCCATGAATTAAAATAATTAACATTATTACTAATTATACAATAATAATATATAATGAATAATAATTAACATTCATAATTAAATAATTGGAAAAATAGCCAGCCTTGGGTGGCTGCAGTGAAGGTGTTCAATTCCCCAGTACCCATGTAAGCCAAATGCACAAGGGGCACATGCATCTGGAGCTCATTTCCAGTGGCTGAAGGACTCTCTCTCTCTTCTCCTGCCTGTTTCTCTCTTTCAAATAAATAAAAATAAAATATTGAAAAACAATGGCCAGCCTGCCAAAAGCAATATGCAGATTTAATGTCAACTCCAATCAAAATTCTAGCATAATTCTTTACACAAATAGAAAAATAATATTAAAATCCATATGGAGGGTGGGAGAGATGGCTTAGCAGTTAAGACACTTGCCTGTGAAGCCTAAGCACCCATGTTCAACTCTTCAGATTCCATATAAGCCAGACACACAAAGGTGAGGCAAGCACAAGGTCATCTCACTAGATGGCACAGGCATCTGGAGTTTGATTGCTATGGCTGAGGCCTTGGAACACCAATTCTCTCTCTCTCTCTCTCTCTCTCTCTCTCTCTCTCTCTCTCTCTCTCTCTGTGTGTGTGTGTGTGTGTGTGTGTGTGTGTGTGTGTGTGTGTGTCTGTGTCTGTGTCTGTGTCTGTGTCTGTGTGTCTGTGTATCGGTCTCTCTAAATAAAATTTTAAATCCATATGGAAACACAAGTGGTCTTAGATAACCAAAATTGTCTTCTGGAAAAAGAATACTATTGGAAGTGTCACCATACCTAATTTTATATTGTACCAAAAAGCCATAGTAATAAAATAGCATGTCACTGGCACAAAAACAGACACAGAGATCATTGGAACTAAAAAGAATATCCAAGTAGAAATTTAAATGACTTGACCCACCTGATCTTTGATGAAGAGGCCAAAAAAATACACATTAGAGAAGATGGCATTTTCAACAAATGGTTTGGGATAAACTGGGTAGCTATATTGGAACAATGAATCTAGACCCTAAACTCTCACCCTGTGCAAAAATGAACTCAAAATGGATTAATGGCCATAATATAAGACTTGAAATTGTGAGATGATTAGGGGAAAATGTAGGGAGAACACACTGGGATATGGGCATAGAGAAAGACTTTCTGAGCCCAGAGACAAGCACTCAACCAATGGGATCTCATGACAATAAAAAGTTATTGTATAGCTAAGTAAACCATCAACTGAGTCAATAGATAACCTATCCAATGGCAGAAAATCTTTGTCTGCTGTACATATGAAGAAGTTTAATATTTAGAATATATGAGGAACTCAAAAAGAAAAGCAATAAAATATCCATCAATCCAGTCAAAAGAATGGGGTAGGGAACTGAACACAGAGTTCTCTAAGGAATAAATGCATATAGCCAACAATTGTTTTTAAGTTCAAACTAAAATTTAATTTTAAACTTTTTTTAAAACTTCAATATCTTAGGCCATCAGGAAATGCAAATTAAAACTATGTTGAGACTCCATCTCACTTCAGTCAGAATGGCTTTCATCAAAAAAAAAAAAAAAAGAAAAAGAAAGAAAGATAGCAAATGCTG
This sequence comes from Jaculus jaculus, assembly GCF_020740685.1. Lineage (NCBI taxonomy): Eukaryota > Metazoa > Chordata > Mammalia > Rodentia > Dipodidae > Jaculus > Jaculus jaculus. The sequence continues at coordinate 38,926,010 of NC_059114.1, read as the reverse complement.
GAGAGAGTGTATGGAAGGAGGAACCATTTGTTGGTGGGAATGTGAACACGTAGAATCGCTACAGAAATCAGTATAGTGCTTTCTGCAAACCTTAAAAATAGGTCTACCGAGCTGGAGAGATGTCTTAGTGGTTAAGGCACATGCCTACAAAGGCTAAGGACTCAGGTTCACATCTCCAGGTCCCATGTAAGCCAGATGCACATGGTGGCGCATGTGTCTGGAGTTCGTTTGCAGTGGCTAGCGGCCCTGGTGTGCCCATTCACTCTCTCCCCTTCCCTCTCTGTCTCTAATAAATAAAAACAAATCTTAAAATTAAAAAAAAAAAAAAATAGGTCTACCATATGACCCGGCTGTATCACTTCTGGACATATACCCTAAAGACTCTCCTCTTTATGGTAGAGATATTTGTTCAGTCATGTTTGTTGTTGCTCTACAATAACTAGAAATGGAATCAGCCCAGATGCCCATAAATCTATGAATGGATTATGAAGATGTGGTATATATACAAAATGGAATTCCAGTCAGCTACAAAGAAACATGAAATGATAAAATTTACAGGAAAATGGATGGATCTGGATGGTTACTAAATGAGGTAACCAAGGCTCAGGAAAACAAACTCCTCATATTCTCTTTCATATGCGGATGCTAACGTGGAGTAGTTAGATTTGTTTATAAGTTATAGTAACCCTCAGTAATACTGGTCAGGAAGCTACAGTGAAGTGTGGAAAAAGAAGTGGGGAGGCTTAAAGGAGGAGATAGGAAACAGATAGGAAGAGGGACAAAATATAACAGGGAAGTCATAAGGAGAGATGGAAAATGGAGGGAAGAGTGGGGACGGATACACAAAATTAAAAGACCAAAGATGGCATGAGTAAGTACTGTAGAAATGTACTTTTTTTGTTAGGTAATTAAAAGATATAACTTGCTTAAAAAGAGAGTACCCTGCTTGGGTAGAGAAAATTTTTGTTGTAAATCAAAATTGGCAGAGATGGGTCATTGTAATTATAATCACCCCCAGTGAGGAGGGCTCTCAGTGGAATTGTTGGGGGAGGGAGAGCGGGCAAAACAAGGAAACCTGATGGTAATATGACTTATTTATAGTATTTTTGAATATTAAAGTTCCCAGTAAAATTATTTTAAAAGAACCTTTTCTAGCTATATTTGCACAATGCATCTGATATTAATATTAGACATATATTTGAATACATAGTATTTTTAAAATATTCTACCTCACTACTTTAAGATTTTCTACCCAACTCTTGGGTTGGTCCTCAAAGTAGCTCTTGGATACAATATTATTTAAAAATAGCTTAAATAACCTTAAAGCAAGTAGTAGCATACTTCCGCACGAGTGTCTTCATCACCACTACCATCACAGTTTGTTAAGATAATTAGCTCTTTCATTCAAGAATGATTCTGCACTTGACATGTGTCTGGAATAGTCATAAGGAAATGATGGTGAACAAGCATTGTCTCCACCCTGTGCACACCATGTCCCCTCACACAGACAGTTAATAATCAAGATAGGGTACTGATGAGTTCCATGAGAACTACAAATTGTTGACTCACTCATCTGAGGCCAGGAGTGGTCTCTGCATTAGAAATGGTAGTCCAGAAAGAACTGGATGAAGAGGTAATATTTGAGCTGTCTCTAAGTGATGAAAAGGAACCAAGCAGCCTATTTAAAGAGAAATGCAAACACAAAACATACTGGCAAATTACACACTTGAAAACAGAAAGTGAACTCATTGGTTTTATCATGTCAAGGAGGATGGCTGATGCTTTAACATTAAATGTTTTCAGATAGCAAATATTTTAGAATATTTTTGCCTCAAGGGATTTCTAACATAAGCATATGTTGTCAGTTTCCTAAAAAAAAAAATCCTACTGCCCTGTATCAGGCTTTTTTTTAAAAAAATTATTTATTTATTTGAGAGCGACAGACACAGAGAGAAAGACAGACGGAGAGAGAGAATGGGCGCGCCGGGGCTTCCAGCCTCTGCAAACGAACTGTGAAGGCTAAAGACCCTGGTTTGAGGCTCATTTCCCCAGTACCCACAAAAGCCAGATGCACAAGATGCCACATGTCTCTGGAGTTCGTTTGCAGTGGCTGGAGACCCTGGTGTGCCTATTTTCTCCCCCCCCCCTCTCTCTGTCTCTCTTTCTCTCTCTTTTACTCTTTCTCTCTCTCTGTTGTTCTCAAATAAATAAACAAAAATTTAAAAACAAAAAAGAATGCTAATACATGATATATGTATACTAAGTATGTCATATAATATTCATATAATTTCATATAATATATTAAAAATAAATAAATAAAAGGACTTGAAAGGATTCCTTAGAGGTGACTAGTAGGCTGGAATCCATAGAGCTGTTCCTAAGTTCAAGGGTTGAATAAGCCCTGTGGGACATTGCACGTGCTTAGAAAATTTAGTGGTTTCTAGAATACAACTGAAATTTAAGTTTCTCCTAGGGAAGATAGACAACCAGACAGGGCAAGATCAGTTGGAACAAAGAAATGTCACTTTCATTATTCTTTATTTTATTGACTATATTATTTAATTGAATTCTTCTTAAAATTCTTTTCTTAACTAGTTATGGATGTACTCCACATGTAAACAGTACATGTTGGTACTATCCTTTCCCTCATGCTTCTCCCCACCCAAAGGGACCCTCCTCATTGGGGATGCAGGTCATCTCCATGGGGATTGTTAATTGTGCATTGTGAAGATAGCCATCAACTATGGGGAAGAGGCAATATCTCTGTGCATAATGTTCCAATCTGTGGCTCTAACAATCTTTACACCCCCTCTTCCACAAAATTCCCTGAATCATGTTGGGTGTGTTATGAGTCTACTTCAGCAATGGGCTTTTAGGAGCCTCTGGATCTCTGGTTTGGTAGGTGTTGAGTGTGTTCACTGTTTTTCTCCTTCACCATTGTGCTGATATCAGATTCACTGAGAAAGCAGCACTCTTTCTCATTTCCCCAGGTCCTCTATGGTTTTAGCTGGGACCCTGGTGAAGTTCAATGGGTCGTTTCTCTCCTCAGGTCCTGCTTGTGTCTGAAAAAGAGATGCAGATTCTTCAATGGAGAGTGAAGTCAGCACAGGTTAAATGGGATAACCACTGTTAGTTTAGGGAGAATTTGATGGGTGTGGAACTTCTTGTAGCCCAAGATTAGTAGAGCTTGAGGTTGGAAAGTAAACTCGTTATCTGGATAGGATTCTGACTTGTTTTCCAGTTCCAGATAAGGGTTCATTTCTACTGGGTAGATCTGTTAGCTAATCCAAGAGCAGTTGTTTACCCACCATAAGAAACAGGAGAAATTTAAGGTTAGGCTTCATCTCACCCTCTCCAGGGTCCTTTGATTCAGGTGCTTCCCCTAAGGTCCTGTTGAAGATTCAACCTTCTAGTCTGTCTTCCAGTATATAGGATTAGATGGTACCAGTTCCATTTGGGTTCAGTTTTGTGTTTCCTTACCCTCCCCTCAAGCCTTACCCTCCCTGTTGTTCCAGCCTCATTTGTCAGCATCTTGGGCTGATCAAGGTTAGAAGCCACAAATGAGTAAGACCATGAGACAATTGTCTTTCTGTGATTGTGTAAGTTTGCTGAGTATGATCTATTCCAAGTTCAACCATTTTTTCTACAAATTTCATTGTGTCATTTTTTTCTAACTTCTGAGTAGAATTCCATCATGTATATATATCACATCTTGGTTATTCATTTGTCCAATGATGGACACATTCCAGTTCTTAAGTATTGTGAGCAGCTATAAACATGGTTGAGCATAGTTGAAGCATCACTTTTTTGCACTTGATCAAATTGGTCAGGGGTTTATCAATCTTTATTTTTTCAAAGAACCAGCTCTTTGGTTCATTAATTTTTAAAATTGTTTTCTTAGTTTCCAGTTCATTAATTTCTGCTCTGATTTGATTACTTACTTCTGTCTGGAGCTTTTTGGGTTGGATTCATCTTGTTTTTCCTTTAGGTAGATTTGGGAATCTGTCTTTGTTAAGAAGGCATCTAGTTATCTCCTAAGCACTGCCTTCATTGTGTCCCATAAGTTTTGGTATGATGTGTTCTCATTGTCATTAAATTCTAGAAATTTTAAAAATTTATTTTTTATTTCATACACTACCCATTCATTGTTTGAAAGTGTGTTGTTCAGTCTCTAGGAGCCAATGAGGTTCCTGGTGCATCTCTTGTTAATTTTTAGCTTTATAGCATTGTGGTTTGATATCATGAAGAAAATTGTGCTGATTTTCCTAAATATATGGAGGCAGGCTTTATGGCCCAGTATGTAATATATTTTGGAGAAGGTACCATGGGCTGCAGAGAAGAATGTCTATTTTGTAGATTTGGGGTACAATGTTCTGTAGATGTCCATTAGGTCTAGTTGATCTGTGGTGTTGTTGAGCTCAATTTTCTGATTGGCTTTTCTGCTGGAATAATCTGTCTATTGATGATAGTGGAGTATTGAAACCCCCAACAATGATGGTGTCAGTGTTTATTTCTGTTTTGTTGTCAAGTAGGTTTTGTTTTATCAATTGTGGTTTGGTTATTTTGTTTTGCTTCTTGTAGTCTTGAGATTGGTTGTTTGACTCTTCTGTGTGGAGAATTCCCTGAAGTACTTTCTGTAGGTTTGACTTTGTGTTCATATAGTTGTAGAGCTGACTTTTATTGTGGAAAGTTTTTCTTTCACTGTCTATTATAAGGATACTTTGGCTGGGTACAGTAGTTTGGGTTGGAAACCATATGTCCTTAGACTTTGCAGCGTTCCAGTCCAGGCCCTTCTGGCTTTCAGGGTTTCCACTGAGAAGGCTGAGGTAATTCTGGTGGGGTTACCTTTATATGTAATATGTTGTTTCTCTCTTGCTGTGTTTAGGACTTTCTCTTTGTTTTCATTGTTTAGAGTCTTAATGGCAATATGTCTTTCAGAGTTTCTCCTTTGGTCCAGTCTGTTTGGAGTTCTGTTAGCTTCTTATATTTTGATGGGACTATCTTTTGAGAGGGTGGGAAAGTTTTCGTCAATAATTTTGTTGTATAAGTTCTCCATGCCTTTGGTCTGAATTTCTTCCCCTTCTGGTATACCTATGATCTGAATGTTGGGATGTTTATGGGTATCTCACAGTTACCTCATGATCTGTTCATAAAATTTTTGAACTTATTCAAGTTTTTGAATTCATGAACTGTTCTGTGTTGTCTGACAGTTCTGAGGTTCTGTCTTCCATTTGACTTACTTTGTTCTTGAGGGCTTCAAGAGAGGTTTGGACTTGTTCAATTTGGTTTGTATTTTCACTTGCATTTTCTGTATAGTATCCATGCCTCTGTTGAGTGCCATTTTTCAGGTCATTTTCTGATTTTCTTAATGCTTCTTGGAAGTCATCCTTGCATTTATTTTTGTCGTCATTGAGCTTAGCCAGCTTATGATTGAGGCCCTTGTTTGTTGTTTGGTTTTTGGGTTTTGTTTTTGTTTTTGTTTTGTTTTATCTCTCCTTCAGATCACTTAACTCTCTGGAAGACTCTTCAATTTTTTACTACTAGGTCCAACCTAGTGAGGACAGCATTCACACAATTGTTGGTCTTTTGTTGATTTTCTACAAGTTCTACCAATTTCTTGGTCACAGTCACATACCTTGTAAATTAATTTGGGGGTTTTGATCCTGTTGTCTCTTCCATGTTTTGATTAGAGACTTCCATTGTGAAACTAGGCAACCTTATTGAGGTTCTCTCCATTTGATGCTTATGTTGTTCCTTTTGCACTGTTGTCAACCCATCATAGTATGGGAATCTTGTTTAATTAAGGAGGATGCTGTAGTTTACCCTTGAAGTGTCTTCAGTGGTTGTTCCCTTTTATGTTTGATTAGATTAGGCTTTTGATGGCAAGTAGGCCAGTCTGCTCAGGTGGGAGGAGTCAGTGTGGTCTGGTGGGGACCTGGAGACCCAGTGGTGGGGCAAGGAGAGGAGCCTGGAGACTGCACATTCTTGGAGGAAGGTTTCAGGGCAGGGGGTGATGTGACTGCACATTCTCAGAGGCAGGTGGTGGGGCAAGGGGGGATGGCATGGCACCGACCCTTTGGTGGGTGGCAGGCAGGGGGATGGGACAATGCAATCCCTGTGGTGGCAAAGTGAGGAGGAATGAGAGCCAGTTGGTGCAGGTGAGAGATACCTGGCCCAGATCTGCAGAGCCTGTAGGTAGCGCAGGAGCATACCTGGTCTAGGGTCTAGAGGTAGGACAGCTACTTGAGGTTTCTTGGGGTCTAGTGGGCTACCCAAGAGCATAAGAATCAGAAGATTTCCTACTGTGCTCCTCCACACCCTCCCACTAGAGATCTGCTAGGACCTGCTGACCCTGAAACACCGCAGAGCTTTCCTTGTATTATCCCAGGAGCTGAAGCATGGTTAGGTGTATGCCATCTTGACTACAAGTGACTTTTCTTCTTTTTGAAAATTAGGCATAAAAATTTAAACCATAGGGCTGGGGGATGATTCTGTGTGTAAGTTCTTGCTGAACATTCTACACACATCTACCCACACAAAATCATGACTTTCACAATAAATCATGATCATTTTAAAACATAAACCTGAAGTTAGTGTTGGGTTTTTTTTTTAATAATTTTTCATTATCACACCCAGGAAATTTCACTTCTCTCCTTTATACTCTCCTCTCTGTAGTTTGTAGATGGGGCTACTGAGACCTGGACTAAGCTTTCCCATGATCTTAACTAATCAACTATAAAGCCTAGGAGCAGTAAGCACTGTGCTAGTACTAAGCCAGCTGAACAATACCTAATTCAAGGAGCTTTTTAATGAATCCTTAGTTTGTCTAGCTTTCTAATTTGTGATTCTGCTTTGTAGAAGGCACTGTAATCAGTCATAGTCAAGAATCATAAAATATCCTCAACAAGCAAAATCTGTCAGCAGATAGAAATATGTATGAGGACACTTAACAGTTGAGAAGTGTAGTATGAAGTCCCTTTCCAGCAGTTGGGAGAACTCCAGAGAGCAGAGAAACCCTTGCAGGAGGCATGTGTCAGGGAGGTAGTCTGGTTCCCACTATTTGCAGACCTGCCCATGTCTTACTCAGATCCAAAGAGAATGCTCAAACATTTGTATGTTCAGTATAATAACATGATCTGACCTTCCTAGTTCAGAAAAACCCAATGTTCCTTTCTCTTACCAACAGACTTTTACATGAATTGTGTGGGTTGTTTTATCAATTTTCTTCTTTACACAACCCAAGCAAATTGAATTTGTTCCAAGAAGAAAGAATAATGAACTTTCATTAACAAAGTCCCCCTACAAATCCTTAGCATGTAGCACACACTCCCACAAAAGGTTAAATTTGTGTCATATTACTGATTTATAATATATGATGACCTATGTGCTTATCTTCCCCTCAAATTTTTGTCACTAAAATATACCTCACTGGGGAATGGGGACAAGATGAGGGCCTGAAGCTCTGTGTATACTACATGACCCCTATTGGCTAGAATTATATGAGCCAGTTTCTCCTAGTTTCAAAAAAACTAGGACCAGCTTGAGCTGCTGCTTTGGGTAGCTCAAACTGAGAAGGTATTTGGTGCCATGGGAAGTCATTGTTTGACATGAACGTATAAAAAGAGGTAACCTCCCAAGTGGTTGGTAGAGAGAGAACAAAAAACAGATATGCAGAAGCAACCAGGAACACAAGTCAATGAAACCCAAAAGAGAATTATAAAGAAATTACTGCCTTGGGTTCTGACATTTCTGGTTCCTAATAGTCTTTCAATAAATTCCTTTTTATTTGCTTAAATGAGTCAGAGTTCTTCTGTAACCTACAACCAAAAGACTTCACATTCCCACGGGGCCTGGGGGAAGTGGGGGAGGTGAACATATAATAAAGACTGGATATGGCAGAAATCACATTGTTCCATTTGCCAGAACAAAGAACAATCACCCAGGAAGGCAATGGCTCATGAGGTGGCACATCCCAGTACCCCACACCACAGCAGGCCCTGTGCTGAGTTTATGGGGACGATGACAGTCAGTGCTCAGCTAGTGCTCAGAAGGCACTGTGCCTTTCACACCCTCTTGATCACAGCAATTTAATGACAGACGCTAATGAATCCTGCCTCTGCCTGCTTCAGCAATGGAGGAAGCCCAGCTGGCTTCTCCATCATGTACTAAAAGAAAGTACACAAGAGGAAGTTGTTTCCTCAGGTCAGAAACAATTACTGAAAAAGTCTATCCAGGGGCCACTTTCAAAAACATAATGTGCACAGTAGGCAGGAAGCAAGAAACTGTGTGCCAAAACTTCAGTAAATCAGTCTTCCTCTGAGGATGCATTGTATCTACTGAGATAAAATATTTTTCCACTTTCCTCTGCTTCCACATTCATGGCAGAGTGCTCTGTCTTTTCTTGTCAGAATTTCTTGGCTACATATCATAGTTATTTGTCTTCAGTCTTCCATCAGAAGAGAAACACTCTGGAGGTAGAATCCAGGTCAAGTTCATTTTTGAAAACTTGTCAGGGCTGGAGAGATTGTTCAGTATTTAAGGAGCTTCCCTAAAAAGGATAAGGATCCAAGTTCGATTCCCCAGTACCCATGTAACGACAGACACACAAGGAGGTGCAGACGCACAAGGAGGTGCATGTGTCAGGAGTTCATTTGCAGTGACTAGAGGCCCTGGCACACCCATTCTTTCTCTATATACCTCTCTCTCTCTCTCTCTCTCTCTCTCTCTCTCTCTCTCTCTCTCTCTTTCTGCCCCTCTCTCTCTCTCTCACTGTTTCTCTAATAAATAAAATATTTTGTAAAAACTTGCCAAAGTGCATTCTATAATGCCCTGCCCAGAAAACATGCCCAGTAACAAGTGCATAAGAACATTGGCTCTGCCATCTACTTCCTGCATGATCTTGAATATTATTACTCTCTTGAAGTCTTCTTTCCTTACTCATTAAATAAGTTTACACTCTATATTATGCATGTGTAAATAGAAAGTATTAGATAAGCCTACTGTAAGTGCTAGCTGTGAATTGTAAGCTCTAGGCATAAACTATACAGAACTAATCTTGCATAATCTGTTACAACCATCCTACCTGACTTGCATTTCAACTCTAGTATACGCTTAACAGCTATACACCAACCCTACCAGCAGAAGTTAGGCTAGAAGGAGCTAGCAACTGCACCAAGCTCACTATGGTAAGTACACGACACATGACTGCATTGTGCCTAGTTTTGAAATGTGCAAAAATTATACCTGCTCATGCCAAATTAGAGATGGCTTCCAAGTGCCTCATGTTACATTCATCACCATGTCCCAGAATGATGCTGACATTAGGTTTTCCAAAGCTTCAAATGGCTCTTAAAATAATTGCATATTCATTAGACAAATTAGTTCTAGATTATTTTTAAAATCATAACTGGGAAGAGAAGAACAACAAAGAATTGAATAGAATTATGCAGAGAATGTTTAGAATGTAAAACGCTATTCATTCTTTCTGAATTGAAGTGAGGAAATAAAGTGGGGGCAGAAGCAATAAACTCAAACTTAAAAGCTACATACAGAAAAATAGTCTGTCTTCATGAAATGCAGCCCTTGGGAGATAGACAAGAGTTTTTCTAATACTTTTGGTTGGATGGAAATGTACATTGTGCTTCCACCTTTATGGGGAAACATCACTGGGAAAATAATCACCACTATTATCACACTATTGTATCACCTGAATGGAGTGATTAATATGGTGTGACCTCTACACATATGTGGTGGAAACTTGTTCAATGAAGGGCCATAGTCTGGTATAATAAATCAGCTTTATTTTTTAGACTATTATACACAAAATAAGCAGCTACCACTTCACCGAGATGTGTTAATAGGGTGGAAAGTCAGAAAAAAGCGAAGAATGGCCACCAAGGGAGCACCAGGTAGCTCACAGATACAGAAGAGGAAACAACTCCTAGAACACAAAGCCAGGCAGGGGGTGGACACACTTGTGTCCACCAGGTGGTCAGGTTAAGTGGCACACTCATCCTGTGGCTACATGTACATTATTAAGGTATAAATTAAAGAACCCAGCAGCAGTTCCCGTTAGCTGCCAAAGCATGCTGAGGCTGATTACTTCACCATATGTGAAGGGTGGATTCCTGTCGGCTGCCAGAGCCACTGAGGCTGGCTAGCTACACCTGGCTGAAAAATCAAGAAGTGTCTCACCACTACTCATTTGAATCTCCAGGACTGTAAACTCAGCTCTCCACTGAGAAAGGCAAACAGGAGAAAGTGGACATATAATTAGACTTATGGTACAAACTGTGGCTCCTGCTCTGAAAGAAGGCAGAAAGAGATGCTATTTCTGAGAGGAGAAAGGACAGTCCAGGAAAATCAGTGTTTCCAGGCAGTGCCACACAGTTCTTAGACACAGATACCAGTGTCAGGAAGATTTGGATTTGCATTTAATTTGGACTTTTAGTAGCCCTGTGACTTTGACTTTAGGACAATCATTTCCTTCTTCAGCCTCATCCTATCACATGTGAAATGAAGACAGTGATTAAAGGTGCAACCTTTACACTTTGGTAAGAATCTAACAAAATTATTGTCGGGCATGATGGCCTAGTAAATTAGTTCACTAAGGTCACTTTAATAAACTCCACATACTATGTGGCTTAGGCATTAGAAACTTATTTTCTCTTTCATAATTCTAGAAGTCCAAGTTCATAGGGTCATCAGGTTTAGCTTCTGAGGACCCTCATGGGCTTAAAGTAGTCAGCTTCTTCCCGTGTGCTCACATGATCTCTGTATGTGTGCACCTGTGGCATCTCTGTCTAAATTTTCTCTTCTTAAAGGGATACCATTCACCTTGGGTTAGAGCCTATCCTGATGGCTTCATTTTAACTTAATCACCTCTCCAAAAGGCCCTATCTCTCAGTCATCCAAAGGCCCTATACACTCATTCTGAAGGACCAGACATTAGAGTTGAAGCACATGAACTGGGGGAGATGAGTACAAAGTAGCCCATAATACACAGTATAGCATGGGATCTGGCCAATTCAAATGCTCCTGGGCCACTGGCAAGTCTGAATAGCAGCTGGACATGTAGATTGAGCATAGAGAAGTGATGTACACTGGTTGTTGCTGCTGTGATTATTACCATCAGCATAGCCAGCTTTAGACAGAGTGACCCAATGTCTCGTACAGCAGATTCCAGATAACATTGCAGTCTCTGGCAGGGCTGAGAACTGGACAAAACCAAGGATCTTTAGAAGGTATCTTGTGGGAAGACACGAAAGAACTGCAGCAGTAGAAAGATATGGATGGCTCAATGTGGCTCAGATTTTAAGACAGAGATATGAAGGAAGTAGAAAATGACCACCAAAGATATAAGAATCTTGGGCAGGGAGCCTCGTTAGCCCATCCCTGGCTTTTGTTCCAATGAGGCTTGTAGAATCAATCAGAACTTTCCTGGAGTCAGATGGCCTCTTTCTAGAATATCTCCTTCATGTCACCCTGCTAAAAGTCTTCCTCATCATTTCTTCCCAAATAATTTGTTATCCTGCATTGTGTCACATCATAGGTTGTAGGGAGGCAAAAAAAAAAGAAAAAAAAAAAAAAACCTGGCCTTTTCACTCTGTATACTGTCTTTTCCCTATCCTCGGTAGCTTTCCTTCTGCACTTTCCATATGCAGCCCACACTCCATGCTCATCCTTTCATCCCATCCTCGTGACCTCAACAACTCTGTTGTCACAGATAATAAAATGTGAGGTCAAGCCAAGTATGGGGGTTCACACCAATAATTCTGGTACTTGGGAGACTAAGGAAGGAGGATTGCCTTAAGTTTGAGGATAGTCTGGGCAAGAGTTAGACCATGTCACAAAAAAAGAAAAAGGAAAAGAAGGGCTGGAGAGATGGCTCAGGAGTTCAGACACTTGCCTGCAAAGCTTAAGGACTAAAGTTCGGTTCCCCAGTACCCACATAAAGGCAGATACACAAGGTGGTACATGTATCTGGAGTTTGTTTATAGGGACTCCAGGCCCTGGGGTGCCAATTCTCTCCCCATCTGTCTCTCTCTCTCTATTCTTTCCTCCCTCATGCTCTCCCACTTTCTCAAATAATTTTTTTTTGAAAATTTAAAATGAAAAGAAATGAGAAGCAGAGAGAAATCCAGAGACAGTGAGTGATAACAAGTGGAGAGCTAGAATTTAGACCTACTTAAGGGTGTTGACAATTTGACAGGATCTAGAATCATCTAGGAGACAAGTCCCTGGGTATGTCTATGAGAAAAGTTAAGAAGTGGAAGGATCTACCCCAACTATGGCTATGAACATTCCAAAGGTTAGGGGCCCACACTGAATAAAAACAGGAAGGTGGACCTAATCATTCATATTTCAGTGCTTCTGGGCTTGGGTATTATGTGCTCACTTCCTCTGGCTCCTGCTGCTATATCTTCCCTGCCATGATGCAATGTATCCCCAAGTGTGAGTCAAATTAAACCCTTTCTCCTAGAGCTGCTTCTTTTTGGGTATTTCATCACAGCAACAGAAAGGTAATTATTAAAAACCACATCATCATGCTTGAATGTCACTTCTCTAAACCACAATTCTGTTTTGTGTTTTCCTGTGACTACTCTCAGCACAGAGAAAATATGGAAATACCATGCTAGGGTTGGTTAATGAGACACACCAGCACTTAGAGTGCAAACAGACACAAGCAAGACCAAACATCACCATGGCATCTGAGGCCAGTGCCCAGAACTGAGGTCCCAGCACTAGAAACTAAGGATGTAAGGAATCTGCTAACTAAGACCAGGATGCAGGAGGATAGGTATGAAGAAAATTGGACTGTCCATCTCTGGTTCCCTCTCAGCCTTTACTTACCACATAGAATTAAGTCTTATTATTCTCCTCTCTAAATAGTCTGTCATTTCTCTGCCCCTCTTCACCCTAAAAGCCACAATCCTAATCTTTTGGAAACCTAGTATGTTGCTATATTTGTGGATTAGCCCTTCTAGTTCTTGTACATCACTGTGGCCAGCTGGTTCTGAAATGTAAATCTGAGTGTACCACTCCCCAGCTCATATGTTTCATGGGGTGTCCATGGCCCTCAGGATGAGATGCTAGAAGAAGGGGAGAATGACCTGTTAAGCTTTCAGTCACCACCTTCACCTCTCACTTCTCCCCATCTCTCTCCATCAGTGGCCTCCTTTAGCTTCTCTGCTGCTACATCATGTGTTCCCAAGCACCCAGGACTTTGCAACTATTCTTCTTGCTCCCTGCAGTGTGGTTTCTATCCCAGTGCCTTCAGGTCAGAGCTTAGACATGACCTCAGCTAAGAAGCCCTCTCTGCACAGGTATGATCTTGGAGGACAAACTTCAACACAACACAGGCACCTGCCACAATTTCTTTGTCCCCTCAAGCAACCATAATATTCTATGATGATCCCATACCTATTTCAGGAGGGCTATAGAACAGTGCCCATGAATATATAGGAGAAAATTATGTGCATTAGAATAGAAACGAGAGGGAAAGTGCTTGTTATTAAAGACAAAACAAATACCACTGTAAAGGGCAGGAGGCTTCTGTATAGTGAAGAAGCGTGGGAAGCCACTGACACACAGGGACAGGGAACAGTAGCTCTGCTCTACAGAGTCACCAACAGAGGGGATGTGAAAATTTAAGGTCTTCAGCTTCACTGGGCTGAACAATTTCTGCCTTGGATTCTCTGAGAATTTATGGAAGAATCAAAAGCACCATTTGGCTCCTCTGTTCACCCTGGCCTCTCATTTCAGCATTCTGTGAAAAGTCCCTTGTCATTTATTTCCCATCATAAATAGGAAAGGAAAACATGCAGATATACAACCTGTAAACAAGATCTTCTCTTCTGCCTTTGTTCTTTATCATGGGATAAAATGTCTGTTACAATGATGTCAGCAGTATCTTCCTCCCAAGCACAGCACTGTGCCTTCCTGTAACATCTTGTGCTTATCCTTTGTCATTGCACAACCTGTACCCAGGTATACAGCATGTGGTGGTTTGAATTATCTATCCCTATAAAGTCATGTGTTCTGAATGCTGGGTCCCCAGCTGACAGCAATATTAGAGTTAGAGCCTTGCTGGAGGAGGTGTGTTGTTGGGGGCAGGCTTATGGGTGTTATACCAGCTGCCACTTGCCACTGTTTGGCACTCTTCTGCTGCTATTTTCTACTGGATGTTGGCCAGGAGGCGATATCTCGTCTCTGCTCATGCCATCCTTTCCCCTGCCATCATGGAGCTTCCCCTTGAGATTATAAGCTAAAATGAACCCTTTTCTCCTGCAAGCTGCTTTTGGTTGGGTGTTTTGTTCCAACAATGAGAAGATAACTACAACATAGCATTATAAATTCCCACAGTGTAAAGACCATGTCTAATTTATTTATTTTGAAATCCATCATCTAGCAACTATACATGTATAATGGGGGAAGTTCAATAAATAAGCTTGAATGAATATAATATAAGCAACATATTAATGTGTACCACTTCTCATCAATAAGAAACATAATACGTGACATTTCCTTCAGTAGCTACTGCAGCATGCCCTGGCCAAGTGCAAAGTATGGGTCTCCCCACAATGCCAGCTGTAGGCACCTCAATCTCCCTTCAGGAACAGCAGAGGAAAAACCACTCATCTACAAGTGAGAGCTATGAGCAGCCATTTTCATCCAGAGCTTCTCTGGAGACATCTGGACAATTTATAAATGTTCTTGTGGTCCAATACATGGTGCTGAAATCAGAGCATAAGGTTTCCCCTGCTTCTTCCTAGTTCTTGGAGAAAAGTTAGGGAGCTAACTCCAAGCATATCAAAACAACAAAGTACTCAGCATTTGGGTAAATTATAGATTAGAGACAGCAATTGTTCACCTTTTAAAAATAATTTTCCAAATAAAAATTTGAAATTTGAGTGCATTTTGTTCAATGTCCTACAGCTTTGAAAAATACATCATGATAGAACTGAAATAGCCTTACTGCATTCTACCCTCATGTGTTCTAATTTGACTAATTTTTTTGAGTGGTTCTATTAAATAGAACAGATTATCACCTTGAGAGAAAAGGACAAAAAAAGCAATAAAATACAGATTTTTAAGAAATTGTCATTCAGACCCAAGATACTAGGTGATGACCAAGAAAATAGCTAGCTTTGCTTGGAAGGAGGAGTTCTCTCTGCTTATTATCACATCAATGTTGCTGTTATTTCAAAACCTGGTGGACTGTTCTGGAGTAGAACTATGAGGTCTTCTGACCTCCAAGTCTTCTGGAAGCTTTTAAAAGGAAAGTGTATAAGACATGGGGTCAGGAAAGCTGGTCCCAGTCTTACCTTTGTCATTTGCTGGATGCATGGCCTTAAAAAGCATAGTGTAAGAAAGCAACCACAAAAACCCAAAATGTTCTACAAAACAACTGGCCTAGACCCTTCAAAAAATTTCAAGACCGTGGGCTAGAGGGATGGCTTAGCAGATAAGGCATTTGCCTGCAAAGCCAAAGGATCCAGGTTAGATTCCCCAGGACCCAAGTTAGCCAGATGCACTAGGGGGCGCATGCATCTGGAGTTCATTTGCAGTGGCTGGAGGCCCTGGCATGCCCATTCCCTGCCTCTCTCTTGCCCTCCCTGCCTCCCTCCCTCTTTCTCTTTCAAATAAATAAACAAATAAAAAATTTTAAAAATTCAAGATCATAAAAGTCAGTGAAAGACCAAAGCACTATTCTTGAGCAAATCTGACTAAAGGAACATAATGAAGGGCCATGTGATCTTGGGTTGGGGTGGGGCACAAAGAACGTTATTAAGTCAACATTGCCATTCTTGTTTTTATGGATGTGTTCTTACCTTTTCAGATTGTCTCCTTCCCATACAACCTCCATGGGGAGGAGCATAATCTGTAATCAATTTATTTATGTATTGTTAATATTTGTGAGATGGTCAAGGGCAGTTTGGAAGGAAGAAAGGAAGAAAAGAAGAAAAACAGTGGGACCATCCCTGCCAATCCCATCATTTTCCACAAACTACCAATATTTTCTAATCCAGTACTTAGGCACTGTAAACTACTTACCTTATTGAGCTCTAAGTACATAAATAAGTAGAAGCTATAAATCCCATTTTACAGATTATTAAACTAAGAATCTCCCCAAGGTCTCTATCTCCTGATGACCTTATAAAGCAAGGGCTAAGATATAAACCAAGTGTGGACTCTCGTATCTCTGCTTTCTCACTGCAAAAGGCAGCTTCAGAAAGTAGGTAGATTTAGTTTTCTCCACTAAGCCAGCACCTCTTCTTAGCATCCTGAAATCATATGTTCAAGGGCTTGACAGGGCTCCGTTTTCTCCTACTGCTTATCTCTAATACAGGGCCTTCAGTTATGCACATGATGAGAAGGCTTTTAACCTGGTGAGTAGGAGGCTGATCCCTGTCCACCTCTATTGCTGGAGTGACACAGAGAAGCCTCAGAGACACCCCAGGTCTTTAAGGCACCTTATGTGATGCCCTCGAGTTTCACTTTGGCAATTTTTACAACATTAACTTGTCCTTTGGATGGGAGATGAAAAACCTTTAGTAATCATTCAGGGCGTGACTTACATCGGCGGTAATGGGATCTGGAAGCGTGTCCTTGCTTCATAAAGCAAAAAGAAAGCACCGAAACTTTCTAAAGAAGTCCTTTGTAAATATCTAGTAAATTGGGCTAGAGAGATGGCTCAGTAGTTAAAGCACTTGCCTGCAAAGTCTAAGGACCTCGGTTTGATTGCCCAGTACTCACATAAAGCCCAGATACACAAAGTAGTGCATGTGTTTAAAGTTTGTTTACAGTGGCTAGAGGCTCTGGCATGCCCATTCTTATACTCCCTGACCAAAGGGGAATATATATATATATTCACTAATCTGCTAAAGTTGGGTTGGAGATATGGCTTAGTGGTTAAGGCACTTGCCTACAAAGCCAAAGGACTCAGGTTCAATTCTGCAGGACCCATATAAGCCAGATGCACAAGGTGGCGCATGTGTCTGGAGTTCACTTGCAGCAGCTAGGGGCCCTGGAGCACCCGTTCTCCACCCCCCCCTCTGTGTGTGTGTGTGTGTGTGTGTGTGTGTGTGTGTGTGTGAAGTAAATAAATCAATAAAATATTTTTTTAATCTATTAAACTATCTATTGGACTCCAGGCACTGCTTTTAAAATGCTTGCAGTCCAGTGGCAGGAAAAGGCAAGCAAAAAATGAGGGACCTCAGAAGAGAAGCATAAGGAACCACAGGAAAGGGGAAGATAGAGAAAAGGAGTCCCAAGGTAAATGAATCTTGTGCAGGTACCTGAAGGGTACAGAAGCAACAGCATATGCAATGACCTGATGGTGCCAGTATGGCATGTTGGAAGAACTTAGTGACACAAATAGATGTGTTGTAGAAGCTAGGCAAGGCCTAGAGGTTTGGCCTTTGTCCTAAGAGCAATAAGAAGTCAATATTAATCCCCAATAGGAAGATCTTTAGGCTTAGTTCAAGGGATAGCAAGACAATGAAGGTAACTGGTAATGAAACAGCTTTTGTCAGCAAACAGCAACTCCACCAATTATCTTCATGGAAACAACTAAGAAATATGCAACAGACTGGAAATTGAAAAGACCAAAAGAAGTCACTGGACTTTCATAAAGGCAGTAGCTTTGGTAAAAAAAAAAAGCCATGACTTCAAGGGATAGGGAAATTAGAAGAGGTTGATAGTATTAAAATTTATAAGATTGAAGGAAAGGTATGGAGAAATGGAGTTCAAGCCTCTGAGAAGAGGATACCAACTGGCTGGTGCCCATTCCTTTTGGCTGTAAAGGATTTAGCTGAACTGAGGTTTAGTTGTCACAGGAAAAACCACTTGCTAAGTATGAACATTTGGAGAGCACCATGTGGCAAGTTCTGAAACTGCACCACTAGGAGCAAATTTCACTGCTGAGGTGAAGAATCAGTGCTGGGTCACTTAAACAGTAAGGAAGGAGAAAGGCTTTTCCTCCTCTTGCTTTATATCTCCAAGTATATCTTATTGCTGGGAGAGAGAGAGAGAACCAAGCAGAACTGGGCTATAAAACCTCATGGTCTGCAGCCAATGACACACTTCCTCTAGCAAATTTAACTCATAATGGTTCCACAACCTTTCAGGACAGTGCCAGCAACCGGGGATGAAGTATTTAAACACATGAGTCTATGGGGTAATACTTTCAAATCGCCATATTCTGCCTCTAGGACCCATAGACTCCTGGCCATCTCATGATACAAAATGTATTCAGTCCAACTTTAAAAGTCTCCATAGTCTTTACCATTCCAACACTGTTCAAAAATGTATGTGCAGGGCTTAAGAGATGGCTTAGCAGTTAATTCACTTGCCTGTGAAGCCTAAGGACCCAGGTTCAACTCTCCAAGTCCCACATAAGCCAGATACACAAGGTGACGCAAGCATGGAAGGTCACACATGCACAAAAGTTGGCATATGCGTCTGGAGTTTGATTGCAGTGGCTGAAGGTCCTGGAGTGCCAATTCTCTCGCTCTCTCTTTTTCTCTCTCTCTCTTACTCACTCATAACAAAATGTAAATACAGAATTTGTTCTGAGACTCAGGCAAATTGACATTAATACACAAGTTACATACTTCCAAGATACACTGGTGCAAACTAAATATTCTCATTTCAGAAGGGAAGTAGAGGCATATCAAGTAATGATCAAACTAAAGCAAGACCAAGACCCATCAGGGAATATTGTAAATATTGAAACTCAATGTCTGGTATTTAGGACTTGTAATGAGGTCACCAGAGCTTCCAAGGGCTTAGGTTACTTCATCTCACCAACTATGCCCCTCTATAGCAGCTCCACTGTGAATCTGCAGCTTTCCTCAGTAGATATACTATGGTTCTGCCATCTCTAACATCCTGGAGTCTCCAGTACAACTTACGGTTCGCCTTCCTAGCTTCATGCAGTGGTCTCTCAGGGTCTCATGACAGGGCCTCCAACCCTGCCACACATTGCCTTGCCTTTACTGTTCTTTGAAACTGTGGTGATTACGTCATGACTCCATCAATCTTACATCCATCATTCCTCCAAAACCATTATCACATGGACAATGCTGCCAAGTTCTACTGCTAGCTTGGGATGAAACCTGACACCATTGAACTACAACTGTAGAGGTCTCCATATGCCTTTTGGTCCGGCATTGGTGAAATGTTTCCCTAAGTGTTCATGTCTCAGCAGGGAACCCCCTCAGTTTAGGCATTCTTCCTACAAGTGAATTTGGAATTTGGAAGGTGGAACCTCCAGACTGGGGTGTTTTTCCTCTCAGAACACTTTTCCCACTGTCCCAGGAGAGCATAGCAGGTTTCTCTTCACAAATGCTGATCTCTTTAACAATTACATCTGCTTTCTCAGCACCAGCCTGAATGTGATCTTGTCCAGAGATTTCCTCCACCAAATGAATTAATCCGTTACATTTAAGTTTAGTGTCATTTAAATTCTCAGGACAGGGGCAGAAAATAGCCAGTTTCTTTGACAGCATGGAACAGGAACTACCTCCATCCAGCTCCTGATAAAGTCCTTCTCTCCACTGAAACTCTCTGAACCATATGATCTGCATTTCTTTTGGTGTTCATGTCTTTAAACTTCAACCAGAATGCCTCATTAGGCTTTGCTTATAGTACCCAATGTTTTTTTTTTTTGTTTGTTTGTTTTTAGCCCAGAATTCCAAACTCTTCAACATTTCTCCTGAAAACCAGTTCCAAAGACTTATGAGCCAAATGGTCAGTATATCATAGAATAGCCCCATTTCTCTGTACCAATTTTCTGGATAAGTCTTAATCTCATTGTTGGAGCAAAATTCCCAACAAGAAACAGTTTATGGGAGGAAATGGTTTATTTCGGCTAACAGTTCCAGAGGGCAGAGTCTATCATGGCTAAGAAAATGTGGCAGGAGCAGAAATCCAGCATTACATCAACACAGTAGCAAGGAGGAGGAAGAAAGAGAATGAACACTATGCAGTCCTCCCCAGTAACTCACTTTCCCCAGCAAGGCTCTACCTCCTAAAGGTTCCACAACCTTTCAGGAATGGACTACCAACTGGAGATTAAATATTAAAACACAAGAATCTATGGGTGGCATGCGACCTTCAAACCACCACACCCAAATACCCCTCTTCCACAGGCAAAACCCAAAGGGAGCCATCCAGATAATGAGAAATCTGGTTTTATGAGACTGAGCCCTGAGTTTAAGTACCTAAGATGAATTTGGAGTTGAGAAGCAATATCTGAGTAACTATCACATCAGAAGTCTGCAGATTATGTCTCCACAGATACCACCTTAACACCTCTAGGGTTGCAAATAAATGGGAATGCAATAGATTTAAACAAGCTCCAGGGAAAGTGAAGCAAGAGAACACCAACAGACTGAAGTATGGAGAAAGTACCTGAACATTCAGAAGACTATGTTAGCCCTACTATTGTCAGAATCTCACTTTGGCATCCTCAGGTCCCTTTCCTTGTGTTCTCTGTCAAATGAGTTCAGATAAGACACTGCATTATGGAGAAAAGTGTTTATTACAGAATAAAGTGAGGTGCTTTCAAAGGTGAGAGTTAATGACCAAAGGTGCTATTGCAAAGGAAAACACTCTCTGGGAATGAGAGTGGACAATAGCAAGAGACCATTGTGTCAATCTATATGCCAAGACAAGCTTTCTTAAATCTCTGGAACAGATGAACTTCCTTAGGGGCCTTTTCCTGCCCAGATGATTGATAGACCCATTTGAATTAACTCTAAAAGGGGGAGGATATCATGTATTTTTCTATACCAGAAATCCATGCCTCTGCCTAGACCATCCATGCAATGCAGATTCTATTCTTTTGACTAATAATGCTGCAACAGAATAGATTTTTTTAAAAAAAATAATGTAGGGGCTGGAGAGATGGCTTAGCAGTTAAGCGCTTGCCTGTGAAGCCTAAGGACCCCGGTTCGAGTCTTGGTCCCCCAGGTCCCACGTTAGCCAGATGCACAAGGGGGCGCACACGTCTGGAGTTCGTTTGCAGAGGCTGGAAGCCCTGGCGTGCCCATTCTCTCTCTCTCCCTCTATCTGTCTTTCTCTCTGTGTGTCTGTCGCTCTCAAATAAATAAATTTACAAAAAAAAATTAATGTACAAAAACAGCTATGTTCTACAAGGAGGTAACAGCTGTCCATTAATGGCCCTGTTATTTCTACCTTCCTGCCTTGCACATGTTATTTCCATTTTGGAGGGGAGGGGGCTTTTCCATGTAGGCTCTCACTCTAGCCCAGGCTGACCTGGAATTCACTATGGAGTCTCAGGGTGGCCTTGAGCTCATGGCAATCCTCCTACCTCTGTCTCCCAAGTGCTGGGATTAAAGGCATGTACCACCACGCCCAGCTCTGGTAGTTCCAATTTTAAGGAGGAGCAATTGGGATACTACCCCTTTCCTTTAAATTATGTTACCAGGGACATAGAAGCTAAGACACAGAAGCCTAAGGCTCATTATGAGGGAGGGAATCCTTCCTAATAACCTTTAAGCTAGCTAATGTCTAGCTACCTCTAGAATTTCTAACTACACTACCTCTACTACCCACTGGAAAGACACAACTTAAATGGGGCATCCTGAGGCCACTTTAGAATAATAAGCGTTGTACCTCAGCCTTTGTATCTCCACTTTTTTCTAACTGTGATTCCTATCACAAAATGTCTATCTTTTATAGGCAATGACTATGATTAATATGCAATACTATAATGGAGGTCCACTTTATTTCCACTGTCCTGTGGATCCTCATCTCTAAGCTTTCATACTTGGTACAGTTCCAGTTCAGCTTCCCAGTAGAGCATATGACACAGATCTGAGCCAAAGCACCACAATAATTGCTGTAGAGTGTCCAGATGACCCAATCAGACCCAAGATAATTAGGAAAGAGAAGTTATGCTCCCTGCTGAAACCTTAAGTGACATTATAGAGTGTGGACACTTCTGTAACTACTTCATAACCACCAGGGGTGAGCCTGTCTGAATGTGGATTCAGCATCATGGCGGAGAGTACAGAATGCACACGTGGGTCCTGGGAGCATTGTTTGAGCTCTGAGCTGTGCTAGAGGCTGAATCTGCTGTCTATAATTTTCAGGTGGAAGAAGTACAAGTAATACTTTTTCATTTAAGTCATCTAAAGTGGTATTTTCTTTCATTTGCCACAAAAGCTACAATTAAAGCAGGTACTGATAATGACATGATATCTTGCATGTGTCTCTCTACTTTTTCCCCATTTTCAAAATATCCCTTTTGTTCTTCTTGGATCACAGTGCCAACAGGAAAATGACTTCATACAATAGATATTGGCACTGCTAAACAAATAAAACCAGGCTGAATAGATGGCTTAGTTGTTAAGGTGTTTGCCTGCAAAGCCTAAGGACCCAGGTTTGATTCCCCAGTACCCATGTAAGGCAGATACACAAATAAAAACCATACAGCCTCACTAGTAAAGAAATATAAATTATAATAAGAATGATCTCACACTGATAAATTGCCCCAAAACTTTTATAACTGGAAATAATAAATTTTAACAAAGTTATGATGTGCTGAATATATATGTATGTTATACGTGAGAGTGCAAACTGATGCAACTACTTTGGAAATGTATACTGCTATACGTGCCTAAAATTTCCATAACCTGTGACTCTGGTGATCTACTCATAGTTATTTATCTTAAGAAACGGTTTCCCTCCCCCTTCCTCCCCCTCCCTTAAGGAAAAACAAACACAAAACTAACTCCAAAATGAACTGGTACCACAGAAACCATTATCTTTAAAGGCAGACTAAGAGATATAACCATCAAAAGGAGTAAAGGAGGAGCACCTGAAAAGAAGAGTTTTGGAGAGAGTGGGATGAAGACTAAGATTTAAAAAAAATAATGTTTGTCTAAAAAAATAATGTTTGTCTCTGGCCTGTAACTCCCAGTACCAGAAATTGGTTTCTACCGACAATGAACTGTTGATTGGAAAGACCTATGCAATCCCCAAATCAAGATAGATTTCTGTCAAAGCAGTTGATTACCCACCTGAGGCAAAAGGAAAAACACTATTGCTAAAGATACCATATGCTAGCAACACTGAGCATGGAGAGACCTGACTGGAATCCAGAATTGAGCCAGTCCCCAGAAAGTTATACCATTTGGAGTTGGAAAATGCTACAGGAGCCACTGGGGGGAAGTGGCCAACAATGGTCTGAGGAACAAGAGGTCTAAGCTATTGAGAAGCAAAACACTCTGACAGGATGTACAGGCCAGTACAATAGTGGCTCAGAGCCTTGGTAAGTAACCAATAGCTTTCTGATTGGCTTAGAGATCTGCTCAGTTTAAAGGAAACCATATCTGGAATTGGAAACCAGATCAGAATCATATGGAGACAAAGATTATGTTCTCCAGGGGCAAGCTCTCACTAGTCTTTAGCTAAAAGAGGGGTTACAAACATCAAATTCTGCCTAAATTAATAATGCTTATCCCATTTAAACTATGCTGACTTCCTTCTTGTTGGAGAATCTGTTCTTTTTTTTCCAGAAGGTAGTGAGTTCCATGGAGATAAACTACCTCTCACACTGCAGTCAAGCCACAACTGAAACCACAGAGGAATTGGGGAAAGGAGCAAGAGTGCTGCTTCCATGGTAAACCTGATTATCAGTGCCAAGGTGAAGGAGACAGACCCTGAGGATACTCAACACTTACCAAAGCAGAGATCCAGAGGCTCCTAAGAGCTCATCACTGAAGTAGACTTAAAACTCACCTACCATGGCTCAAGGAATTTTGTGGAAGAGGGGGTGGAAAGATTGTAAGAACCACAGATTGAGACATCATGCCTGAAAGCATTCCTTCCCCCAAAATAACTGTCTGCTGCTCCCACAATGCATAACCCACACCCCATAGGGAATATCTGAAATCCCACTGAGGAGGAGGGTCCTCAGCACAATGGGGGCAGGGACAAGGGAAAAGAGGGTACCAACACATCATGTATACATACAAAATATGTTGTTAAGAAGGAGGAAGAGGGAGGAAGAAGAAGGAGAAAGAGGAGGAGAAAGGAGGGTAAAAACAAGAACAACAAAAGAAGTAGTTGCATAAACCACTATCATTCTTTTAAATTTTTATCTATTTGTATGTGTGTGTGTGAGGGAGAAAGAGAGAGGCAGATAAAGAGAATGGGCATGCCAGGGCTTCCAGCCACTGCAAACGAACTCCAGATGCATGTGCCACCTTGTGCAACTGTGGGTACTTGGGAATCAAATCTGAGTTCCATGGCTTTGCGGGCAAGTGCCTTAACTGTTGAGCCATCTCTCCAGCCCAACCTTTACAATTCTCAACCCTTGTCTACCTTTAACTTTTCAATGTTCTATTTAAAGACCAGTTACCAAGGCTGGGGAGATAAATGGCTCAGAAAGTAAGAGCACTTATTACACAAGCATGAGAACATGAGTTCAATTCCCAGCACCCACATAAAAAGCCAGGCATGGCCACCATGCATTTCTGCAGGTCATCATTCAGTTGGGAAAAGACAGGATTGCTGGGGCTCCCAGGTCAATCAGTCTAGCAGAAAAAGTGTTCCAGATTCAGTGAGAAACTCTGACTCAGGGGAATATGATGGAAGAGTGATCAAAGAAGGCATTTGATGTCTTCCTCTGACCCTGCATATATACGCCCAGGGCACATCTATCTGCACACAACACACACACACATACACACACACACACACACACACACACATACTTGTTACCAAAAGTCAATACAAAATTCAACATGTAGTAGAAATTAATGTTCCTATCTGTTTTAAACACCATGAATATTTCTGTGCATACAAATTAAGCTTGGGTTAACGTTTCCTTTTGGAGCATATTGAATCTCTTTGGACATACTTACTATTTAAGTTTTGTATAGTGAGTCTTTATATGCCCATGCCTCACCTCTCCAAAACTGAGAGTTCCTTAAAGTATAGCTTTCATCTCTAAAATATGTATTTACCAATCAAAAAACATGTAGTACCTATCTATTGTGAAGGGGAAATTGTGCACATTAATGTGATAAATGTCTTTCCAGGAATATCTACAATTAAAAGAATGGGAAATAGAGATAAGACTCACCTCAAATCAGTCCTAACAATAGAATCACAGGTAGCTTCAGAAATGCAGTGAACCCTAAGTTCTTCCCAGAGTCTTAACTCATAGTGCAAAGGTAGTAGTAGTTGACATGGCCTCAGTTGCCACTTCCTGGAGTCCCATGACCAGGAAAAGGGCTGCTTCTCAATACCTCAGCTCCTCTGCCTACAGAGAACTTCAGGACTTGAAGTCCCTGAATACACCATGCTACACAGCCTCTGCGTCTCTGAACACTTCCTTCCCTCTGTAATACAACCTGATGAATGCATCTGCCAAGACTCAACACAAATTAGCCTTCTCTGGGATGTGTGCTCTGTGCACTCTGCCTCCCTGACCCACCCAGACTATACCCCATGGTCTTCAATCAATTACCTGACTAATTTGTCCACAGTATCATTAAGTTCTTGAGGTTCTCACTTAGTTCTGCATTGCAGTATCTAGTTTAGACTATGCTCAATAAATTCTCATTGAACTCATTGATTGACTTTAAGCTAATTGTGCTGGAATGTTTTTGAGGATTCTGTGTATGTTGACCAGTCAGTTCTGCAAGCTGCAATGTGTGTGCCCATGTGTTTACAGACACATTGGCACACAGTCACATGCATGTACACAGACACAGATACAGACACACACACACACACCCCCTCAGGCCTCAGGTATAACCATACTGTGAGTTTCTGAGGATCTACAAAGGAAATATTTGACCAGCTGGAGACTTTTTCCCAAAATAGGGCCATGGATCCATCAAAAGAGTTCGGCTGACACTTTAAGAGGTAAAAATATTCAGTGTTTTCACCCAGAGGGTGACATTTTGTCTAACGATGTTAATTTTCTACCACAAACACTTTATACTACAAAAAAATCCAAGTAAATGCTTGTCAGGTCGACAATTACAAATGGCAAAGTGAAGATAGATTAATTCCTGCAACAGTGAACTTGAATTATTCTGAAAGGCAAGTATTTTAAAAACAATTTGACATAGATTAATTAGCTCTGTGCCTTCATAAAGCAAGATCTTTGTTTGGCTTGAAATATATTCCAGTTTGCCTGAAATGTTAAGGACACTGATCTGCTTTACCTGTTCAGTTTTTGTCTGAATTAGAACTCTGAAATATCCAATTATTGTTGATAGTTCTTTCCACAATTTGCACCTCACTTGAGGAACAATTTCACTTGTACTGGATATGAAGTAGATTGTGAACAAAAGCACCCATTTGACAAAGAGAAGTGGAAATACAGATAGACCTCACCAAAGTTCATGAAGCAACTAAGTAATGCTGCAAATGAACAACACTGAAATACTGCTATAGATACATGCATGTGCTGAACCTTATTTACCAGTTTGAGAAAGTTAACCTAAGGAAGACAATATATGTGTGTGGGGATATTTACATTCAAGAAGAAATAATCCTTAAAAATTATTTTTAAATAGAAGAACTAGAGGATCCACGTGTCAAAATAGTATACAGTCTTCATAAATGGTGTTGGAGAGGGACATATAACATTGAAGAAAATATGCTTGATACAAAAGGGCTAACTGGTAAACAAGATACAAACTATATTAGAAAGAAGCAGAAGTGGCTATGAGCGTGGATTCTGCAGTCATCCTGCCTTGCTCAAACCCCAGTTCCACTGCTCATGAGCTGTATAAACAACAGCAGATAAGTTAACTGATCTCTAAGGACCTTGTCTGTAATGAGGATAAATAGTACAACCAAGGAGACAACATCATGAGAACTAAGCCATAATAAATATGTAAATATTGTAAAGCACATGTAAATAAAACATCCAATGAATGTGAAAAGTGCAACGTAAGCATTGGCTCTAATTAACATTTACCATAAGCCTCATAAATGCAATGCATGAATGCATTCAATATTAAAAACCTGGATTATTTTAAAAGCCAGGTGTGATGGTGCATGCCTTTAATCCCAGCACTTGGAAGGCAGAGTTAGGAAGATCACCATGAGTTTGCAGCCATCTTGAGAATACAGAGTGAATACCAGGTCAGCCTGGACTACAGTGAGATCCTACCTCAAAAAACAAAAAAAAAACAAAAAAAAAAAGGACTATCTTAATGAGATTAAGGCTGATTTTAGGGAGCTTTTTCCTTTTTAGAATAAACATGTAACACTTTGTAATTTTCAAGTTTGTAAGTTATAATGAAATTCATCTACTATAATTTTTGTTTTAAAAATATTTTATTTATTTATTTGAGAGAGAGAGAGAGAAAGAGAGAGAGAAGGGGGGGGGAATAGAGAGAATGGGTATGCCAGGGCCTCTAGCCACCTCAAGTAAAATCTAGGTGCAAGCACCACCATCTGGTCTATGTGGAAACTGGGGAACTGTACCTGGGTCCTTAGGTTTTCCAGGCAAGTAAGTTAAACACTGAGTCATCTCTCCAGCCCTTTTTCCTTTAAAATAGCAAGAAAACACCATTTCAAAAAGTATTACAGGATGTCCAGGTAAGATATCAGCTTAGGAGCCATGCCAAACCAAGCTAGAGAGGGATTTAAGCAAAACCCCAGCAAAATACACTCTTGTTCTGAAAAGTGAAGGAATATCAGTTATTCTTAGACACAGTGGAGAAGCCAGAGAGACCAAGACCCACCAGAAAGGAGGAAAATGGCCATAGTCCCACTGAGGCGATCGTGCGTGATCCGCGTGTCCCTATCTGGTGCATTCCCGCCAGGCATGCCAGGCAGATGCAGAAGCAGCAGAGACCAAGAAACAGACTTTTCAACTTCATTAGCCTTCTTGCAAAGTTAAGAAATCTGAAGAAAAGACAGAGGAGATCAACTAAAGAGCTACTGAAAGTATGAGCAACTGCAGAAGTCTGAACTCTCCCATTCCCCACCATCAGAACCATGAACCTCCAGCATTTAGCTCCCAGTGGCAGCACAGCCAGCAGAGCTGATCAGAGGTACAGCTGCGCAGCACAACACGGAGGGATTGAGGAGGGCACTCAGTATTGGTGAGATTGGAAGCCACCCAAAAGGTAATGAGGCTGACTGACAAAAAAAAAAAAAAAAAAGGTAAACAGTCCTTCAAGAGCTAATCTCTCTTTTCTTATCAGAGCAGGTTATGTAGTATATATTGTTGGTTGGCTTTACCATTTTCAAATAACCTGTATTTGGGGGTGGGATTTTACTGCCTTTGGTGCTTTCATATATGTAGAGCCTTTGTTTTTTCCTTCTGTCATTACTGGAGAAAGGGTCTGATACAGATCCAGGTTGACCTGGAACCCAATTCAGAAAAGAAATCTCTACATCCCAGCTGACAAGATTAAGGATGAAGAACAACATACACCCTTAGGGATTTTGGCTTTATATGATTATCTGTTTGTTTTAATCCCCACAATTGCATACTTTGTTCTGGTTTTTATTGATCGTGGATGAACTTTAGAATTTTCCAGTAAATTATTCCACCCAGTCCACTAGAATACTTGCTTAGCAAGTAAAGTCAACACCTAGGACTAGTTCTGTGGCTTGACTGGGGTACAAGAGCAACACCTGGCAACTGGAACTCATTTCCTGAGGGTATATAGAAGTGGATTGTCACATTGGGGAACACTGAAGATAAGTAGAAAACTCAAGCATCAAATCAATTCAGAATGCAAAAGTCACTACATTATAATACAAGAAACTCAAAGAATCAAGACAACAGTCATACCAAAAACTATAAATCTATCAGAAATCATCACCAATGAGACTGTTTTAGATGAAATGCCTGACAAAGATTTCAAGAAAATGATGGTACCTATGCTCAAAGAAATCAGAGAAGAAATGAAGGGAGTCAAAGAAGAAAACAAAGGAATTAAAGAAGGAAACAAATTCTGAAAAAGAACACAGGAAACCAGCTTAATGAAATAAAGAGGTCATTACAAGACATGAGTAAGGGAATAGAAATACAAGAAGAACTAGGCTGAAATCCTGGCTCTGAAGAATACAGTGAATGAAATAAAAAATCTCTGTAGAAAGTCCCACAAGTAAAATGGATGAGGGAGAGAACCGAATATATAAACTACAAGACCAAGTGGCAGATCTAATACAGTCCAACAAAGAGAAAGACAAGCAAGGTATGAATGGGAATTTCAAGGTATCTGAGACACTGTGAAAAGATCAAACATAAGAATTCAGGGTATAACAGAAGAAGAATTTCAATCCATAGGCTTGGTAGGTGTTTTCAACAAAATCATAGAAGAAAATTTTCATCAAATTTGGAAAGAAATTCCAATGCAGATACAAGAAGCTTTTAGGACACCAAACAGACAAAATCTGAAAAGAACCTCTCCTCACCATGTTATAATTAAACTACTAAACACACAAACCAAAGAAAATATCTTGAAAGCAGTTAAAGAGAAAAGGCAAGTCACCTGCAAAGGCAAGGCCATCAGAATAACTGCAGATTACTCAACACAAACGTTAAAAGCCAGAAGGTCTTGGAATGATGTATTCCAAGTTCTGAAAGATAACAACTGTCAACCAAGATTACTTTATCCAGCAAAGCTATCTATCCAAATTGATGGAGAAATAAGGACATTCCACAACAAAAACAGGCTAAACAGATTTATGACAACTAAACCAGCTCTACAGAAAATACTTGAAGGAATTTGTAATGCTGAAGAGAAAGCAAAACACACACAGGAGGAAATAGGAAAAAATAAACCACACTCAAATAACAGTTAAAAGAAATCAGTAAAGGGAAAACAGGAAACACTACAAAATAAGAAGAATGGCAAGAATAAAAACATACCTTTCAATGGCAACTCTTAATATCAATGGCCTCAATGCACCATCAAAAAAGACACAGGCTTGCAGACTGGATTAAAAGGCAGGATCCTGCCACTTGTTGCCTCCAGGAAACTCATCTCTTAATAAAAAATAGACACCAGATGGAAAATTGTATTTCAAGCAAATGGGCTGATGAAACAAGCAGGGATTGCTATCCTAATATCTGACAAAATAGACTTCAAACCAACATTAGTGACAAAAGATAAAGAAGGTCATTTTATACTGATTAAAGGAATTCTCAAGCAGGAGGACATTATAATCCTAAACATATATACACCTAACATGGGGGCTCCCAGTATCATCAAACAAACACTATTAGACTTGAGGTCACAGATAGCATCAAACGCAATTGTAGTGGGAGACTTCAATACCCCACTCTCATCAATTGACATGTCATCCTGGAAAAAAATAAACAGAGACATCTGAATTAAATGATGTCATGGAACAAATGGACCTAACAGATGTCTACAGAATATTCCATCCAAATGCTGCAGAATATACATTTTTCTCAGCAGGACATGGAACATTCTCTAAAATAGACCATATATAAGGACACAAAGAAAATCTACAAATATAGGAAAACTGAAATAATCTCTTGTACTCTATCTGACCACAATGGGATTAACTTCAAATCAACAAGAAAAGCTACGGACCATACAGAAATTCTTGGAGACTATTTAGTGATCTATTTGTAGACTATTTAGACTATTTGTACACTATTTAGTGATCAGTGGGTCAATGAAGAAATCAAAAAGAAAATCAATAAATTCATAGAATCAAATGATGATGATAATACAACATACCAACCCTTTTGGGACACAATGAAGGCAGTCCTAAGAGGTAAATTTATAGCTCTAAGTGCCTATATTAAGAAATTAGACAGTTCACAAATAAACAATTTAATGCTCCATCTTAAGGCCTTGGAAAAAGAAGAACAAGGCAAAACAAACAGCAGCATATGGGAAAAAATTTCATAAAGATTAGGGTAGAAATTAATGAAATAGAAACCAAAACAAAATAATTCAAAGAATCAACAAAACAAAGAATTGGTTCTTTGAAAGGATAAATAATATTGATAAACCCTTAGCAAATTTGACTAAAAGAAAGAGAGAAGAGTGCTGGAGAGTGGCTTAGCAGTTAAGCACTTGCCTGTAAAGCCTAAGGACCCCGGTTCGAGGCTCAATTCTCCAGGACCCACATTAGCCAGATGCACAAGGGGGCACATGTGTCTGGAGTTCATTTTCAGTGGCCATTCTCTCTCTCACTCTCTCTATCTGCCTCTTTCTCTCTCTGTCACTCTCAAATAATAAATAAAAATGAACAAAAAAATTTAAATAAAAAGAGAGATGAGACAAAAGTTAATAAAATTAGAGATGAAAAAAGCACGATTACAGCAGATACCAAAGAAATTCAGACAATTATAAGGACATACTTTAATAATATATGTGGATCTAAGTTTGAAAACCTGGAAGAAATGGATGATTTCCTTGGTTCTTATGACCTACCAAAATTAAATCAAGATGAGATAAACCATTAAAATAGACCTATAATAAGTACAGAGATCCAAGCAGTTATAAAAATTCTCCTAACTAAAAAAAGCCCAAGTCCACTAGGATTCACTGGCGAATTTTACCAGACCTTCATGAAAGAACTAACACCAATGCTTCTCAAACTTTTCCATAAAATAGAAAAGGAAGGAATTCAACCGAACTCCTTCCATGAAGCCAGCATCACCCTCATACCAAAACCAGGCAAAGACAGAACAAAAACAAAACAAAAAGAAAATAACAGACCAATCTCCTTCATGAACATAGATGCAAAAATTCTCAACAAAACACTGGCAAATACAAGAATATATCAAAAAGATTATACACCCCAACCAACTTGGCTTTATCCCAGGGATGCAGAGATGGTTCAATATACACAAATTAGTAAATGTAATAATATATCATATAAAGTCTGAAGGACAAAAATCACATGATCATCTCAATAGATGCAGAAAAGGCATTCAACAAAATTCAACAACCTTTCATGGTAAAAGTATTACAGAAACTGAGACTCAAAGGATCATATCTCAACATAATTAAAGCTATTTATAACAAACCTACAGCCAACATAATACTAAATGGTGAGAAACTTGAAGCTTTTCCACTAAATTCAGGAACAAAACAAGGGTATTCACTGTCCCCACTTTGAGTTAATATAGTACTTGAAGTCTTAGCTATAGCAATAATATAAGAGACACACTGATAAAAGGGATACAAATTTAAAAGGAAGAGATAAAATGATCACTATTTGCAGATGATATAATTCTATACATAAAAGACCCTAAAAACTCTACCAGCAAACTGTTAGAGCTGATAAACACGTTTAGCAACATAGCAGGATACAAAATAAATACACAGAAATCAGTAGCTGTCCACTATACTAACAACAAAAGTGCAGAGAAGGAAATCATGGAATCTCTCCCATTCAGAATTGCCTCAAAAATAAATAAATAAGGTACCTTGGAATAAACTTAACTAAGGAAGTGAAGGGGCTCTACAATGAGAACTTTAAAACACTCAAGTGAAAAATTGTAGAAGACACAGTAAATGGAAAGATATCCCATGTTCTTGGATTGGAAGAATCAATATTGTGAAAATGTCAATCTTACCAAAGGCAACCTACACATTTAATGCAATCCCCATTAAAATTCCAATGGCATTCTTCACAGGAATAGAAAAAAATCCTAAGAGTCATTTGGAAGCAGAAAAAACCTCAAATAACCAAAATGATTTTGAGCAAGAAAAATAAGACTGGTGGTATCACCATACCCAATTTTAAGCTATACTATAAAGCCATAGTAACCAAAACAGCATGGTATTGAAACAAAGACAGACTAGTAGGTCAATGGACCACAGTAGAGGACCCAGAAATTAATCCAGGAAGCTACTTCCACCTGATTTTTGACAAAAATGCAAAAAAATATTCATTGGAAAAAAGACAGCCTCTTCAACAACTGGTGCTGGGAAAACTAAATATCTATAGGTAGAAAGGTGAACATAGATCCTTGTCTTTCTCCATGCACAAGAATCAAATCCAAGTCAATCAGTGATCTTGATATCAGACCTAAAACTCTGAAATTGCTAGAAGAAAAGGTAGGGGAAACCCTTCAACATATTGGCATAGGTAATGATTTTCTGAATATAACCCCTATTGCTCAGGAAATAAAACCACTAATCCACTACTGGGATCTCATGAAATTACAAAAATTTTGTACAGCAAAGGACACTGTGGATAGAGTAAAGAGACATCCTACAGAATGGGAAGAAATCCTAGCCAGTTACATATCTGAATGAGGATTATTATCCAGAATATACAAAGAACTCAAAAAACAGAACAATAAGAAATCAAACAACCCAGTCAAGAAATGGGCTATGGAACTAAATAGGGAGTCCTCACTGGAAGAAATACAGATGACATACAAATATCTAAAAAAGTGTTCTACATACTTAGCCATCAGGGAAATGAAAATTAAAACTACCTTGAGATTCCATCTCTCTCCCATCAGAATGGCTACCAATCAAGAAAACAAATAACAATAAATGTTGGTGAGGATGTGGTAAAAGGGGAACCCTTCTGCACAGTTGGTGGGAATGTAATTTGGTACAGCCATTGTGAAAATCAATGTGGAGGTTCTAGAGACCCCTAAAATTAGATTTGCCATATGATCCAGCTGTAGCACTCTTAGGCATATATCCTAATGACTATTCTCACTACCTTAGAGATATTTGCACAACCATGTATTGCTGCTCTATTCACAACAGCTAGAAAGTACAACCAGCCTAAATGTCCATCCACAGATGAATGGATAATAACATTGTGGTACATCTGCACAATGGAATTTTATTCAGCAGTAAATGGATGGAAAGGATTATACTAAGTGAGGTAACCCAGGCCCAGAAACCCAAATATCACATGTTGTCTCTTATATGTGGATACTAGCTACAAATGTATAGACTTGTCTGCAATCTGGACCCAGAAATCAGTAGCAGAGGCCCATAAGCTAGAAAAAAGCTATAATGGAGGGAGGAGATGAAAGGTCTTAAGAGAATGGTATTGAATATATGTAAGTAGAAGAACAGATTACAGGGAGGGGAAAGGCCTAAGTGAGGTCAGGGGAAGAGATTGTATAAAAGAAGGGCAGGGGAGAGGGTCAATCAAAATTCAAGATATTCTGAATAGACGTGAAAATCTACTTTCTTGAATAATAGCACATCCAGAAGCCATAGATTGTCACCAGAAAATTTTCAGTGCCTGGGATGGGATACTTTCCAGAGAGTCATTGGCCAGGTATTTCCCTGCTGCCTCTGAAACATTATAGGCTATTGCCAATGCACCTGGTTCCCCATGAGAAAGAGATGGTATGACCCTATTGCTGAAGACTTCACATGCCTGAGAGGCAAATTCACTCAGAAATCAAGTGGGTGCTGAGCAGAAGGCCTGCTCTCTATAGCCCAGCCAACTGAAAGTTGGAAAAATCTGCACTGTATGTAGTCTTATGGGAGACAGAAATCATCAGCAGTGAAAACAGTTGACACTGGAAACCTCAAGTTTGACCAGACAGGCCAAATGACTCAACGAGTGCAACAGTGGCATGTATGCTCTGGGGGAAACAAACTGCTCTCTAATTGGACTGAAGGCCCACTCTATAGGAGGGAATATATGCCTGGTACTGAAAACCTAATCAAAAGCCTATAGCAGGAGAGGTCATGAGCCTTGGGGGTATAAAGCCTGCTTTTGTCTGGATAAATGCATATACTACTCTCACCAAATTGTGCTGAAAGCACTACACTTAATTTTCATGCTCATATGTTAATGCTACTCTCAGTTCTTGTTAGAGAAGCTTCTCTTTTCAGATGGCAATGACCACTGGGATGACCCAAAAGGCAACATAGTGCTAAGAAGAAGGGACAGAGTAGTGTCCAGCACTGAAACACCTCCCACCCACCAAGGCCCAGAGTCCATTGCAGAAGAGGTGGCAGAAAGAATGTAAGAGCCAAGGGAAGGGTACCACTCCTTACATAAAACTGTCTGGACAGAATTTGGCCTCAATATCCAAGACCTCACAGTGCCTAGCAATACCCACACAAGACCTCACAATAGGAGAAAAGGATTATGACATCAAATTAAAAGAAAGACTAACTGAGAGAGGGAGGGGATATGACAGAGAGCAGAGTTATGAAGGAGAAAGTGGGGGAGGGGAGGGGAGGAACGGGAAATACCATGGCTTCTTGTCTGTAAGTATAGAAGTTGTCAATAAAAAATATATATTTAAAAATTACATAACAATAAATTGTAGTATTCACATAAGTGTCATATACAGTTGCACATTTTCTTTGAAATTAAAAAAAACTCTAGTGTATAATATAAAGTGTGACATGACTAGTTTTGGTGTTTCGATTTTTTTACATTTTTAGGACAACCCCATACATATGGGTAATATACCACGATCACAATCCCCTCCAATCACTTCCTTGCTTACCCTGAATCTCTTCTTTCCAACTAGTCTCTCCTCTATTGATATCAGCATTTTTCATCCTATTATGCAGGTCTTTATAGGCACCAGCCACTGTGAAGACATAAATGCTATGGCTACTTTGTATCTGGAAGACAGGATTACAAAGGACCCTTCCCCTTCTTTTGGATCTTACATTCTTCAAGACATCTTTTCCACAATGCTTCCTGAGCCTTAAAGAGTGTGATAGAGATGTCTCATTTAATGCTACTCCACTTTCATCTCTCAATACTTTGATGAGTTTTGAGTCTCATTTATTTCCTAGGATCAGCTATTTCTATTTGGCATTCAGAAATGCCATTCATTTATGCACTTAACAAGTGCTTAATATAGAAATAAAGCACAGAAACCCTTGCTCCTCTGTAGTTTCATATTAATATGTGGAAAATTGATAAAAATATATTTAAGGAGATGATATGGCATATTAAAAGGCAATAATTAGGTATGAAGGAAATGAAGCAGCATGCAAGGATTGTGCATAGGTACAAGGGGAAGGCAAAAGTTGATTATAATTTGTAAAGGGGTGGCCATATCACAGTGACTGGAAAGAGTGAGAAATACAAAAGAAAACATCCCATTATTCCATAAGTAGTTACTGACCACTTAGAATAGGTCAGGGAATGGGCTAGCTGCTAAGGACACAGTGTCCCAAAAAGTTATGACTCCTGTCTCACTTAGCAAAGTATAAAATCTAGTGACCAAATACCAATAAATCAAGTATATTCATAAACAATGACAAAGAATGCTAAATGGGCTGAAGGAAACAGTTGCAGGAGGGGACCTCCCCTGTTATAGGGAAACTCTGAGAAGGTGACATGGAAGTGGAGCCCTAAGGAATGAGAAGAGCCAGAATTGCTGAGCCAATTGGTGAGAATTCTAGAATTTTCTAGTATAAGATTCATATGATTGGTTTCAAAATAGGAACATAAAAGTATATACTGGAAATAGCATATCTTTGGACTAATTTGAACAGAGAAGTGTGAGAGAACCCAAGACATGAAAAATAAGTCTGAATACACAAAACACAGACAACTAAAGAGCAAAACAACATATATGTAACTAAGCAAATTTCTGTATGATATATATATCATATATTATGTTATTTATGATATTTATATAGAGACCATATATTATATATGGTCTGTATTTTATATATGGTATGTAATATATACAAAATGCATGTGAATAATAATTTACAAGCATATGGAAAATATGGATTTAGTTATAGAATATGTGGGTAGAGATCTATAGATCGTGATGCAGAGATGGACAGATAAATTAAGCTATCTCAGGTGTCAAGCTTTCCCCCATTTAATCTCACAACAATCCTTAGAAGTCAGTGCATTCACAGCTGACAAAACTTAGGATAAGAAATTTCCTTCAGGTATCAGCTTCTAAATGGTTCAGTCAGGATTTGAACATATATATAATTATAATATATATAATGTATATACAATTTTAAAGGCCATGTGTGTAACCAGTAGCCAGCAAGCTAACTTCTAATAGACCTGTCTTTTCTATTGCTGGTTTTTCTATAAAGTTTTATTGGAACAAACAATCCCATGCACCTTGCACAGGTTACTTTTATGCTAGCACAGGAAAGCTGAGAAGTTACAATGGAGACCACAGAACCTGCAAAGTCTAAATCATTTAATACCTGTCCCTTCAGAGAAATTTTTCAACCCCTGCTCTGTTTTTGTTTTGTGTTGCTTCGCTTTGCTTTTTTTTTTTTTTTTTTTTTTTTTCATGGTAGGGTCTCACTCTGCCCAGGCTAACCTGGAATTCACTATGTAGTCTTACACTGGCCTCAAACTCACAATAATACTCCTACCTCTGCCTCCCCAGTGCTGGGATTAAAGGCATGCATCACCATGCCCAGCTTTCAACTTCTTATCTTTAGTGTTATTTTATCAAAAAAAAAAAAAAAAAAGCCTACTTTGAGGATATGGAGAAGCTGTCATAACTGCAGTCCATTCAGATAAGAAATGCCTCTTGGGCCCGGTCTGGTTGCCAGCAAAGACTTTGTGCAAGTGAGCCCAGTTGTCTGGAGTGAGTAGCAAGACTCCTGTTTCCAGGCTCCTCCCACCTCCCTGGTCTGGGTT
Organism: Jaculus jaculus; assembly: GCF_020740685.1. Lineage (NCBI taxonomy): Eukaryota > Metazoa > Chordata > Mammalia > Rodentia > Dipodidae > Jaculus > Jaculus jaculus. Next base: position 38,888,417 of record NC_059114.1, on the reverse strand, counting down.
CCCTGCACCAGTCTGTGTGTTGGAGGGCACAGCTTGTAGTAAGTAAGCCAGGTTCCTATTCCCTTGCTCCTCTCAGTTCCCTGGTGCTGGTAGGTCCCATTGTGCCTTGCTTGGAGAGGCCTGGTCCCTGTGTGAGCTGTGGAATCAGGCCTAGTGCTCTGGTATCATGACTGGACACTAAGTACCAAGATCCCTGTTCACCTGAGTTAGAGGGTTCAAGAGTCAAAGGACACAAACTTGCTTCCTCCTCAATAACATACAGTGTCTTCCTAAAATGGGCAGACAACAACTGGAAAAGCCAACGAAAGTCAAAAAACAGATTTCCAACAAGGATGCCTAGTACTACAATAGAAGCCTCAAGGGAAACAATAGAGAAATCAACAGAAATTCATTCTCAAAATGAAAATACAACAACCAATGAGACCCTGATCAATAAAATCACTGAACTGAAAACAAACCATCAAAGAATCAATGAAATTGAACAGAATTGTCTCCTAGAGCATTCAAATTTTGACAGTAGGATTAATTTGATTGAATAAAATGTTAGAACCCTACCAAGAGATATGAATAAATTAAAAGTAAGTCAAGAAATGGAAGATATCAACAACTGGGTGATTAAGCTTAATGAAGACTTGATCAAATGCATGAATGAACTCCAGGAAGCCTCAAGAAAATCAGAACTAGACTTCCAGTTAAGATGGTGGCTTAGGTACCATGCCAAAGTAGCCAAGGGGGGAAAAAGACCAAAAAAAACTCAGCAAAATAAACACTTTTACTAAAAAGTGAGGTGTATAGGAAATCAAAATGGCAGTGGAGAAATAGAACAGATCCAGAGCCTGCACAGGGCGGTAAAAGTGGCCTCAGCAGGTCCGCCGACTGTGGTGGTGGCAGTGCACCAGAAAGCCGCCAGGCTCGGCTCCAGCCACAGAAAAAGCCAGGTGAGGGAAGCTTCCACTCACACCAGAGCTCTCCGCAACTCAAGAAACATGAAGGGAGAGCAGCAATGAGCAATGGAGGAGCAGATCACAAGGTAGAAGAACATGTGGAACAGCAAGAGAACCAGAGCAGCTGTGGCTCCCTCCCCTCCCACACTGCCTGTGCCCAGCTCCAGCGAACAGAGCAGTGGTCACAGGACCCGGTCACGCCAACTTGAGCGAACAGCGGGACCCAAGAAGGAGCAGAGTCTGGCAGCAACATCAGCGGCTCTGGCACCAGCACCAGTGGCCCCAGCAATGGCAGATCCAGTAGCAGCAGCAGCGGAAAATCCAGCAGCAGCAGCTCCGGAGGCAACAGTCGCAGATCCAGCAGCAGCAGAGGATCCAGCAGTAGCAGCTAAAGCAGCAGCAGCAGTGGCAGCAGCAGCGGTGGACACAGCAGAGGTGACAGACCCAGCAGCAGCAGCTTTAGCAGCAGCGGCAACTTCAGGAGCAGCAGTGGCAGTTCCAGCAGCAGGGGTGCTGATCTGCAGTGCCACAGTTGCCAGGCTCAGTTTGCCGCACAGGAAAAGCCAGTGCCCAGCTCCAGAAATCAGAACAGCAGCCCAACAACACAGCCAGCAACTTGACTGAGACCAAAGTCATCCAAAAAGGTAACTGGGATTGATTGCACCAGGGAAGAGTCTCACTTGGTCACAAGTTGACTTGGATCCATAAACAGACCAGAAATCTTAAATTCTTTGCTGCTAGAGGATCTGGTTCTTATAATAACTACTCTTGCATAAATATTCGGTGCTGTTTTTGATTAAATGTGTACAGTGTTTAGTTAAATTATAGAATCTACCTGTATTTTATTCCACTCAGCCTACTTGAATACTCCCATAGCAGGGAAACTCAACCCCTAGAAACACCTTTGTAGATATTCTGAGAGACTTAAGAGTCACACCTAACACCTTAAGCTCCTATCCTGAAGATATATAACATCAAATGAATTGATACAGCTAAGAATACCTAGCTAGCTAGAAAATCCAAGCATTAACTTAATCCAAGATGCAAAAATGTATACATTATAACAGAAGAAACACTAAAAAGCAAGACAATATAAATCCACCTAACAATATTAATGCATCAGAAATGACCTCCGGTGAGAACGAGTTAGAGGAAATGCCTGAGAAAGATTTCAAAAGAATGATTGTAAATATATTCAAAGAAGTCAGAGAACATATCAAAGGAGTCAAAGAGGAACTCAAAGAGGAAATCAAAAGAATCAAAGAAGATGCAGGACACCAATTTAATGAAATAAAGAAGGCAATACAAGACATAAATAATGAAATAGAAATACTAAAGAAAAACCAGATTTACTAGCAATGAAGAATACAGTCAATTAAATAGAAAACACTGTAGAAAATGTCACCAGTAGAATGGATGAAGGAGAGGACAGAATATCTAAGCTAGAAGACCAGGTGGCAGATCTAATACAATCATAACAAAGAAAAAGACAAACTTATAGAAAAGTATGACTGGGAATTTCAAGATATTTGGGACACTATGAAAAGATCAAACATAAGAATTCAGGGCATAGTAGAAGGAGAATTCCACTCCAAAGGCATAGTAGGCATCTTCAACAAAATCATAGAAGAAAACTTCCCCCAAATTGGAAAAGAGGTGCCAAGGCAGATACAGGAAGCCTTTAGAACCCCAGCCAGACAAAACCTGGAAAGAACCTCTCCTTGTCATATTATAATCAAACTACCAAACACACAAACCAAGGAAAAAATATTGAAAGCAGTTAGAGAGAAAAATCAAGTTACCTACAAAAGCAAGCCCATCAGGATTACAGCAGATTATTCAACACAAACTTTAAAAGGCAGAAGGGCTTGGAGTGATGTATTCCAAGTTCTGAAAGATAACAACTGTCAACCAAAGTTACTTTATCCTGCAAAGCTATCCATTCAAATAGATGGAGAAATAAGGACAATCCATGACAAAATCAGGTTAAAGGAGTATTTGAAGAAAAAAAACAGCTCTACAAAAAATACTTGACAGGATCCTCCATGCTGATGAAAAGGAAAAGCACACATGAAAAGGGCACACTCCAACAGTAGGACATTAAAATCCTAAACACATATGCACCTAACATGGGGACTCCCAAATTCGTCAAACAAACACTATTAGAACTAAGGTAACAGATAACACCAAACACAGTTTTGGTGGGTGACTTAAACACCACACTCTCGTCAATTGACAAGTCATCCCGGGAAAAAATAAACAGAGAGGAATCTGGACTAAATGAGGTCATAGAATGAATGGACCTAAGAGATATGTACAGGACATTTCATCCAAAGGCTGGAGAATATACATTCTTTTCAGCAGCACATGGAACATTCTATAAAATAGAATATATATTAGGACACAAAGAAATTCTTAACAAATTCAGGAAAACTGAAATAATTCCTTGCATTCTATCTGACCACAATGGAATTAAACTACAAATCTGTAGCAAGAAAGGCTATAGAGCATACACAAAATAATGAGAACTAAACAATACACTACTAAATGATGAATGGGTCGATAAAGAAATCAAGAAGGAAATCAGGAAATTTATAGAGCCAAATGATAATGAGAACACAACATACCAAAATCTCTGGGACACAATGAAGGCAGTTCTAAGAGGTAAATTGACAGCCTTAAGTGCCTATATTAAGAAATTAGAAAAGTTGCAAGTAAATGACCTAATGCTTCACCTTAAAGCCTAGGAAAAAGAAGAACAAGGCAAACGAAAAATCAGTAGGTGGGAAGAAATAATAAAGATTAGGGCAGAAATTAATGAAATAGAAACAAACAAACAAAAAAAACAATCCAAAGAATTAATGAAACAAAGAGTTTGTTCTTTGAAAGGATAAATAATATTGATAAACCCTTATGAAATGAGACCAAAAGAAAGAGAAAAGACACACAAACTCATAAAATCAGAGATGAAAAAGGTAACATCACAACAGGTCTCAGAGAAATTAAAAAAATCATAAGGATATACTATAAAAACATATACTTGCCGGGCGTGGTGGTGCATGCCTTTAATGCCAGCACTCAGGAGGCAGAGGTAGGAGAATTGCTGTGAGTTCAAGGCCACCCTGAGACTACAGAGTTAATTCCAGGTCAGCCTGGACCAGAGTGAGACCATACCTCAAAAAACCAAAAAAAAAAAAAAAAAAAAAAAAAAATATATATATATATATATATATATATATATATATATATATATACTCCACAAAGTATGAAAATCTGAAAGAAATGGATGAGTTCCTTGATTTATATGACCTACCTAAATTAAATCAAAGTGGGATTAATCAATTAAATAGACCTATAAAAATCAAGGAGATCCGAACAGTTATCAATAATCTCCCAACGAAAAAAAGCCCAGGCCCAGATGGATTCACTGCTGAATTTTACCAGACCTTTAAGGAAGAGCTAACACCATTGCTTCTTAAGCTTTACCAGGTAATAGAAAAAGAAGGAATTCTACCAAACTCCTTCTATAAGGCCAGCATCACCCTGATACCAAAACCAGGCAAAGATAGAACAAAAAAAGAAAATTACAGATCAATCTCCCTCATGAATATAGATGCAAAAATTCTCAACAAAATATTGGCAAACAGAATACAAGAATATATCAGAAAGATCATAAACCCTGACCAAGTAAGCTTTATCCCAGAGATGCAGGGATGGTTCAATATACGCAAATCTATAAATGAAATACATTATATAAATGGGTTGAAGGACAAAAATCACATGATCATCTCATTAGACGCAGAGAAAGCATTTGACAAAATCCAACATCCCTTCATGATAAAAGTCCTACAGAGACTGGGAATAGAAGAGACATATCTCAATATAATAAAAGCTATTTATGATAATCCTATCGCCAACATATTACTAAATGGGGAAAAACTGGAAGCTTTTCCACTAAAATCAGGAAAAAGACAAGGGTGTCCACTGTCCCCACTTTTATTTAACATAATTTTTGAAATCTTAGCCATAGCAATAAGGCAAGAGACACACATAGAAGGGATATAAATTGGAAAGGAAGAGATCAAGTTATCATTATTTGCAGACAACATTAATCTATACATAAAGAGCCCTAAAAACTCTACTAGCAAACTGTTAGAGCTGATCAAGACCTACAGCAAGTAGCAGGATACAAAATAAATACACAGAAATCAGTAGCCTTCATATATGCTAACAACAAACACACAGAGGATGAAATCAGAGAATCACTCCCATTCACAATTGCATCAAAACTGTAAAGAATCTTGGAATAAACCTAACCAAGGATGTAAAGAATCTCTACAATGAGAACTTTAAAACACTCATGCGAGAAATTGCAGAAGACACTAGAAAGTGGAGAAACATCCCTTGTTCCTGGATGGGAAGAATCAATATTGTGAAAATGGCAGTCTTACCAAAAGCAATCTACACATTTAATGCAATCCCTATCAAAATTCCAAAAGCATTCTACGTGGAAATAGAAAAAACAATCCAAAAATTCATTTGGAATCACAAAAAACCTCAAATATCTAAAATAATACTGAGCAACAAAAATAAGGCTGGTGGTATCACCATACCTGATTTTAACCTATACTACAGAGCCATAGTAACAAAAACAGCATGTTACTGGGACAAAAACAGACCTGTAGATCAGTGGAACAGAATAGAGAACCCAGATGTAAGCCCAAGTAGCTATAGCCACCTGATATTCAATAAAAATGCCAAAAATACTCATTGGAGAAAAGACAGCCTCTTCAGCAATTGGTGTTGTGAAAACTGGATATATATCTACAGAAGGATGAAAATAGATTCTTCTCTCTCGCCATGTACAAAAATTAAGTCCAAATGGATTAAAGACCTTAACATCAGACCTGAAACTCTGAAACTGCTAGAGGAAAAATTAGGGGAAACCCTTCAACATATTGGTCTTGGCAAAGACTTTCTGAATGCAACCCGAAGTGTTCATGCAATCAAACCACAGATTAATCACTGGGATCTCATGAAATTACAAAGATTTTGTGTTACAAAGGACACAGTGAAAAAAGCAAATAGGCAACCTACAGAATGGGAAAACATCTTTGCTAGATATATATCTGATAGAAGATTAATATCTAGGATATACAAAGAACTCAAAAAGTTAAATAATAAGGAATCAATCAAGACAATCAAAAAATGGGCATTGGGGCTAAATACAGCATTCTCAAAGGAAAAAATAAGAATGCCACATAAGCATCTAAAATATGTTCTACTAGTCATCAGGGAAATGCAGATTAAAACTACATTGAGATTCCATCTCACTCCTGTCAGATTGACCACCATCATGAAAACAAATGATCATAAATGTTGGCGGCAATGTGGAAAAAGAGGACCCTTCTACACTGCTGGTGGGAATGCAATCTGGTCCAGCCATTGTGGAAATCAGTGTGGAGGTTCCTAAAACAGCTAAAGATTGATCTACCATATGACCCAGCTATAGCACTCCTAGGCATATATACAAAGGAATCATCTCATTTCCTTAGAAGTATGTGCTCAACCATGTTTATTGCTGCTCAATTTATAATAGCTGGGAAATGGAACCAACCTAGATGTCCCTCTACTGATGAGTGGATAATGAAGATGTGGTCCATTTATACAATGGATTTCTACTCAGCGGTAAAGAAAAATGAAGTTATGAAATTTTCAGTAAAATGGATGGATCTGGAAAGGATTATAGTAAGTGAGGTAACCCAGGCCCAGAAAGCCAAGCGCCACATGTTCTCCCTCATATGTGGATCCTAGCTACAGATAATTGGGCTTCTATGTGAGAAGGAAAATACTTAGTATCAGAGGCCAGTAAGTTAAAAAGGAGATATAAAGGGAAGAGAAAGGAAGGGAGGAAGGTACTTAATAGGTTAATATTGTATATATGTAAGTACAATGATTGAGATGGAGAGGTAATATGGTGTAAAATGGAATTTCAAAGAGGAACGTGTTGTGGGGGCGAGGGAGGGTATTACCATGAGATATTTTTATAATCATGGAAAATATTAATAAAAATTAAATAAAACAATTAAAAAAAGAAAAAAGAAAATCAGAACTAAAATTGAAATCATATCTCATAAAAGAGATGGATACAGTGCAAAATAGCACAAGAGAAAACAAGAATCAAATAGAAATTACAAAACCTTCTGTGAAACCCCTCACTAACAGTGTTACTCATGAGGAACACAGAACCTATGATCTTGAAGACAAGATAGAAGAAATTGATCAGGAGGCCAAAAACTTTGCTAAGTTCAAAAACGGAAGTGACCAGAATATGAGGGAACTGTGGGACACCCTAAAATGACCAAACATATGGATCATGGGTATACCAGGAGAGAAAATCCAGACCATAAGTATAAAGACCATATTCCACAAAATTATTAAAGAAAATTTTCTGAATCTCTCAAAAGAGAGGCCCATCCAGATATAAGAAACCCACAGAATACCAAACAGACAGGACCAAAGAAGAAGTTCTCCAAGATACATTATAGTTAAAAGTCTTAAGAAAGAAAGCAAAGAGAGAGTGTTAAAGGCAGCAAGAGAGAAACAATTCATAACATAAAAGGTAATTTCATCAGAATTACATTAGATTTCTCAGTGGAAACCCTGAAAGTCAGAAGGGCATGGAATGGAACACTTCAAAGTCTGAACAACTATGGCTTCCAACCCAAGCTACTCTACCCAGCAAAAATTTCCCTCATAATAGATGGTGAAAGAAAATTTTTCCATGAAAAAAGTCAACTCTATTATTATATGAACATAAAGGCAAACCTACAGAGAATACTTGGAGGAAAACTCCACACAGAACAGTCAAACAAGCAATCTCAGGAGCCAAGACGAAGATCACAATAACCAAAATAGACCAGGCTCAAAATAGCACAACACGAGAAAGCACCAAACTCCATAAAACAGCTCATCATGGTAGGGGTTAATTCAATCCTCACAGTAATAAATCAAAAAATCTGGAACCAGATTGGAGAGATGGCTTAACACTTGTCTGTGAAGCCTAAGGACCTTGGATTGAGGCTCAATTCTCCAGGACCAACGTAAGCCAGATGCGCAAAGTGGGGCATGTGTCTGGAGTTCATTTGCAGTGGGTGGAGGCCCTGGCATACCCATTTTCTCTCTCTCTCTCTCTCTCTCTCTCTCTCTCTCTCTCTCTCTCTCTGTCTCTTTCTGCCTGTCTGTTGCTCTCAAATAAATAAAAATAATTTTTTTAAAATAACTGAATCTTTCTATCTGCTGTCTTGAAGAAACCTACCTGGCCACTAAAAGCAGACACCTCCTCAGGGTGAAATGTTGGAAAATAATATGACAAGTAAATGGAAATAAAAAAACAAGTGGGTATTGCTATATTAGTATCTGACAAAATAGACTTCAAACCAAAAGTAATCAAAAGGAAAAAGAAGGTCACATCTTACTCATCAAAGGAATGATCCAACATGAGAATATCACAATCAGAAATATATATGTGCCAAACACAGGTGCACCACAGTTTATAAAACAAAATCTACCTGACAATAAAACAGAAATAAATGCCAACACAATCACAGTTGGAGTCCTAAATACTGCTCTATTAACAATAGACAGATCTTCCAAGCAAAAAATCAACAGGGAAGTAATAGAGCTCAACAACATCTTAGATCTGCTAGACCTAGTGGATATCTACAGAACTTTCCACCCCAACTCTACATAATACACATTCTTCTCAGCAGCCCATGGAACCTTCTCCAAAATTGACTACATATTAGGCTATAAAGCATGTCTTCATAAATTCAGGAAAACTGATGTAACTTACCATTTCATGCCAGGTCACAATGTTTTAAAGCTAGAAATTAACAAGAAACACATCAAGAACCCCACCAGCTCCTAGAGACTAAACAACACAATTTAAAACAATGGCCATGGAAGAAATTTAAAAATAAATTGTAAAATCCCTACAATTGGATGATAATGAAAGCACAACATACCAAAACTTATGGGACTCAATAATGGCGCTCATAAGGGGAAAATTGATAGCCTTAAATGCCTTCATTACAAAGTCAGAGAGATCCCAAATCAGTAAGCTGACTGTCCACCTAAAGATGCTGGGAAAACAAGAAGAATTCAACCCAAAGGGCTCCAGATGGAAAAAAATAATCAAGATTAGAACAGAAATTAATGAATTGGAAACTTTTTTTTTTAATTTGATGAAACAAACTCCTGGTTCTTTGAAAAAAAAAATAAACAAGATTGACAAAATCCTGGCCAAATTGACCAAGCAAAAAATAAAAAGAGAAAGAGAAGTCTCACATTAATAAAATCAGAAATGTAAAAGGACAGATCACTACAGACTTCAATGAAATTGGAAGAATCATCAGGGAAAACTTACAAAACCTCTACTCCACAAAATCAAATAATCTGGAAGAAATGGATGAATTTCTAGATACATACCACCTACTAAAACTAAACTCAGAGTAGATTAATCTCCTAAACAAAGCTATCACATCTATGGAGATTGAAAAGTTAAACAAAAACTCCCCAAAAAGAAAAGTCCAGGACCAGATGGCTTCTCAGCTGAATTTTATCAAATATTCACTGGAGAACTGAAACCAATTTTGCTCAAACAGTTCCAGATAATCGGAGACCAAGGTCTCCTCCCCAACTACTTTTATGAAGCTAGCATCACCCTAATACCAAAACCAGACAGAGGTGCAACAAGGAAAGAAAACTTTAGGTCTATATTCCTAATGAACTTAGATGCAAAGATCCTGAACAAAATACTTGCCAACTGAATTCAACAACACATCAAAAGCATTATCCACCTTGATCAAATAGGCTTCATCCCAGGGATTCATGATGATTTAATATATGCAAATTGGTCAACATAATACACTATATAAACGACCTGAACCATAAGAAACACATGATCATCTCAACCGATGCAGAGAAAGTCTTTGACAATATACAATACCACTTCATGATCAAAACACTGGAAAGAATAGACATGGAGGGTTTATATCTCAACATAATAAAGGCTATATATAAAGATCCTAAAGCCCAAATAATACTTAATGAGGAAAAACTCAAGGAGTTCCCATTTATATTAGGAAAAAAGCAGGGATGCCCACTATGACCACTGTGCTTCAAGAAGCACTAGTAATAGAAATACTAGCCCAACCAACAAGACAGGAGAAAGAAAGAAAAGGGATTCAAATTAGAATGGATAAAGTCAAGTTAGCCCTATTTGCAGATCGCATGGTCCTATATATAAGTGACCTGAAATTCTCCATCTCAAAAATTCTAAAGGTGATAAATTCCTTCAACAAAGTGGCAGGATACAAAATCAATGCACAATCAGTAGCTTTTGTATATACAAAGGAATATACAGAGAAAGAAATCAGTGAGGCTGTTCCATTTCAATAGCAACAAAAAATTAAATGCCTTTGAATAACACTAATCAAGTATGTGAAAGAATGACATAACAAGAACATAAAAACACTCAAGAAAGAAATTGAGGATGACTTGAGAAGTTGGAAAGACCTCCCTTGCTCTTGGATAGGTAGAAGGAATGTTGTGAAAATGGCAATTCTACCAAAAGCAATATTCAGATTTAAGGTAACCCCTATAAAAACACAAGTATCATTCTTCACAGAGATTGAAAAAGATCTCAAAATTCATATGGAATGGCAGAAGGCCTCAGATATCCAAAACTATCCTCAGCAAAAAATAAAAAGAAAAAAACTTCTGGTGATGGTATCACAATACCCAATCTAAAAATCTAAAGCTTTATTACAAAGCCACAGTGACAAAAACAACGGGGTACAGGAATAAAAAGAGAAATATAGACCAATGGAACAGAATTGAAGACCTACACCTTAGGTGAAGTAACAATGGCTGCTTAACCTTGACAAAGGCACCAATGCTGTAGGCTAGAAAAAAGACAGCATCTTCAACAAATGGTGTTGAACAAATTGGATGACTATATGTGGAAAAATGAAATTAGACCCACTCATTTTGCCATAAACAAAAATCAAATCCAAATGGCTTAAAGACCTCAATATAAAACCTGAAACTCTTCAACTACTGGAAGAAAAATCAGGGGGCACTCTTCCATGATATAGTACTGGGAAAATACTTCCTGAACAAAACCCCTGTAGCCCAGGAAATTAAACAAGCATTCAGCTAATGGGAACTTAGGAAGCTAAAAAGCTTTGCACAAACATACCTTAAGCAGACCCAATAAATTACCCACTAAATGGGAGAAAATCATTGCCAGAATCACTGACAGAAGCCTAATATCTAGAATCTATGAAGAACTCAAAACACTAAGCAATAAAAAAAAAAAAATCAAACAATCCACTCCAAAAGTGGGGCAGAGATATAAATATGGATTTCTCAGAGGAAGAACTACAAATGGATAACAAACACACACTTAAGACAATGTTCAAGACCCCTAACCATTAAAGAAACGCAAATTAAAACAACATGAGATTCCACCTTACCCCAGTAATGATAGCAAATATTGAAAACTCAAATGAAAACACATGTTGGAAATGATGTGGAGAAATAGGAACACTCATTCACTGTTGGTGTGAATGTAAGATAGTATAACCACTATGGAAATCAATATGAAGACTCCTGAAAAGGATGAATATAGAGTTACCAACAGACCCTATTATTCCCTTACTGGGCATTTGCACTAAAAGTTCCACATCTCAGTTCAGAGAAATTTGTTCAACCATGTTTATAGCTCCTCAATTCATATTAGCTAAAAACTGGAATCAACCCAGGTGTCCACCAATGGATGAATGGATAACCAAGATGTGGTATATCTATACAATGGAATTCTACTCAGCAGTAAGGAAAAATGACACATTGAAATTTGTAGAATGGTCAAACTTGGAAGAGATCATTGTGAACTCACACAATCACAGAAAGACAACTGTTACATGGTCTCACTTATCTGTAGTTCCTAACATGGACCAACCCGAGTTGCTGGCATACCTGAATGGCATCTTGAGGCTTGGACAATAGGGAGGGCAGAGCTTGGGGGAAGGGAAAGGGAGGGAACACAAAATTGAACCCAAATTGAACTGATACGATAGAATCTTATATTCTGGAAGTCAGAATAAAAAGTAGAACTCTCAAGAAGACCTTAGAGGGAGCACCTGAATCAAAGGGCCCTGGAGAGATTGAGACAAAACCTAACCTCAAATTTCTCCTGTTTCTCTTTCTTCTGTCTTTTTCTTTTTCCTTGGCAATGGCCTTTAATTCCCTGTACCAGGATGTGGTTTACATCCACAATGACCTGTTTATCAGAGAGACCCACTAGATCTCCCAAAAAAAAACAAGACAGACGTCTGTCATAGCACTTGATTACCCACCAGAGGTTAATGGTAAGACCCTACTGCTGAAGACACAATATGCTGTTAGCAGGGACCATAGAGAGACCTGGTTGGAATTGGAAGAGAGCCAGTCCCCAATTAGTCCATCTAGTGCTAGAAATCACTACATGAGCTACCAGGGGAAAGTGGCCAACATCTGTCCAAGCAACTCAAAGTCTAAGTGACTCAGAAGCAAACAACCTGACATGATGCTCATACAAGTGCAATAGTGGCACACAGCCATAGTGGGTTACCAACTGCTTTTGGGTTGGCTAATAGATCTGCTAAGTGGAAAGGAAACCATGTCTGGAACTGGGAAACAAGTCAGAATCATATTCAGATAATGATTTTGCTTTCCATTGTCAAGTTCCCACTAACCTTAGACTATAAGAGGGTCTACGCCCTTCAAATTTTCTCTAAATTAATGGTGGTCATCCTATTTAACTGGTGCTGACTTCATTTACCATTGGAGAATCTGCTTTTCTTTTTCAGATGGGAGCTGGACCTGAGGAGATAAATGACCCAGTGCACTCCACCCCAGGCCAAGCTTAAACCACAGAGGAATTGGGGAAAATGAGCAAGAGTGCTGCTTTCTTAGTGAACCTGTTATCAGCACGAGGGTGATGCAGATAGACAATGAGGACACTCAATACCTACAAAACCAGAGATCCAGAGACTCCTAAGTGCCCGTCACCGAAGTAGACTTAAAATGCTCCCTGAATGGCTCAGGGAATTTTGTGGAAATAGAGGAAGAAAGATTGTTAGAGCCACAAGTTGGGACATTTTGCACAGAGACATTGCCTCTCCCCTGCCTGCATAATATATGACCCACAATCCCATGGGGTTGACTTGCATTCCCAACAAGGAAGGCCTCTTCAGAAAAGGGGAGGAGAGGAGGGAAAAGATGGTACTAATATGTGTTGTTTACACACAAAATATATATATATGTATATATATGTATAAAGAAAAAAAAAGAAATGCCTCTTGGATATGGTGCAGTCTGCTTAAGCAGTTTAACCTCACAGTGAGCTGGGAAGTACAGACTGTGCCTTTAAGGTTTAATGCATTTTATGCTTGAGAAGAATTACAAGAAGACATTTCATGACATTTGAAGCTGTTTCAATTTCAGCTGCCTGCTATCTGACACTCCAAAATAAAAATCACTAAAAATTTACAGCCTTTAAAGCTCGCATGTGAGATCTGTGATTCTCCTGATACCTCTCAAATACAATATATATATATAGATAGATATATTAGAAATACCTCTCAAATACCATATATATATATATTAGAAATCCTATGGGTTGCAAGGCAATGAAAAATGTATAGATTCAAGACTTTTGATATTATAATTAACTAAAAATAGTATGCAGACCTCTTTGTAAGCTTCATCATACACTTCTATGACAAGTGCAGAAAACAGTTAGGTTTCAGTGTCAAATATACAAAACCTCATTATTCATTCATTCAACTCATTTTTACTGAGGAGCTGCTTGATGCCAGTCATTGTTGTTGCCTACTGAATAGCACATTGTCAAGTTTCAGTGGCCTTAAGCAGTGTCACATGCTCCTCATCAATGATATTTTTATTTTTAAGTGAGATATAGAAGAAAGTATGCCCCCTCTTATCTTGGAGCTTTAGTCTACAGAAAAACATAGAATCAGAACAAACATACAAATAACAAAAGTGCTCATATCATGAAAATTGCCTTCATCCACTGTGACTGCTATCACAAACTGCCATAAACAGGTAGCTTATAAAACAAAAAGCAGTTAATGTCTCATAGCCCTAGATGTTGGATAGTCCAAGACCAAGGCACTGGAAGATGTGCTGCCTGGTGAGGACCTGCTTCCTGGCTCAGAGAAAGGAGCCTTCTCATGGTGTTCTCACCCCATAAAAGGGAAAAACTCTTAGGCCTTTCAGTGAGGAGGTATCTAAAAGCTGGGCATGGTGGCACACACCTTTACCCCAGCACTTGGGAGGCAGAGGCAGGAGAATCACTGTAAGTTTGAGGCCAGCCTGGAACTACAGAGTGAGTTCCAGGGCAGCCTGGGCTAGAGTAAGACTACCTTGAAAAATATAAAATTTCAGTGAGGGGCCTATGTACATTCGTGAGGACTTTCATCCTACTTTTGGATCTTATCATCTCTCCAAGGCTCCACATCCTAATATCAATCAATCAGATACCAGATTGGAAGTAGAAGTTCAACGTGTGGATTTAGGGGAGATACTGTCATTAAGCCCCTAGTACCAGGAGGGCTAGAGTGCTAAGGAAAACATAACAAGGCATCTGGCTCTCATTTAAATACTAAGAAAAGCACCTTGGAGGAAGTAAGACCTGACGGTAGAGCAAAACATGGCCAAGCAAATCATTTTTGTGAGCATAACCTTTGCCACAGTGTCCACATTCTAGAATGATGATGATTTGAGGGAACTGGAAACAGGATATGACAACTTACATGTGCAAGTTGGATATTAGTTTCATAATCCCTGTACACATACACACACTAGCTTACACATGAGCAAATTAAGTCTGAATGAGAGAGTCACTTTATTTTCTAGTACATTCAAGACTGAGGTCCAAACAGGCTATCTTCAGTAGCCAGAGCTTTCCACTGCCTCAGAAACTTTGGCGTGTGTTCTGGTTACCATTTCATCTCATGTGATACTGGGCCACTCTAAGGAAAAGCCATATTTTACATTAAGCTTTCTAAACTTAAGAAGCAAAATGTCAAAAGCTATTATTTGAGCAAAGCTAGCCTCAGACTGACCAGCAACCAGCAACCCACTCACCTACCAGCACTAGCATAATCACTTTGCACGTTTCTTTGCTGGAAAGAAAACATCACCATCAGTGCTTTGAACTTCCACACATTGTGGAAGCAGACCCTCAAAGTCAGTGAAATGCAATGGCTTTTCTGGTTTGTTGGCTGGAACGAGAGGCTCACTTTCCAGGCGTGTATGATGAGGCTCAGTAAACTGGACAGAAGTTCTGTAAACCTCTAAGACCTCCCAAGTGGAAATCTATTTAACTTTTAGAGCAACCACAGACATGGGCAGACACTTGATATGTGATGAAAGATGGTGGAGAGAATGTCAGTTTAACAGCCACTTATTGGAACTTTGGGCATGACCAGTGTTTTCATCCATATCAGCATGCCCACTTTCCTTCTCTCCTAGACGCCAACCTGTAACAACCATTAGACAAAGAGACCTAGATTCAAATCCTCCATATTTACTGTGCAATTGTAGGCAACTTAATTATATACCTGTGTCTACATTCACCAAAACCATATCCTGAAAAAGTATTTCCTTTCCTGAATTTCCATTCTTAAGCCAAACATTTGCAGATATACTGCTGTTTTTACCAGCAGGGCAATGGCAATTCAGTAAATATTAAACATATTTGAATTTAAATAACCAGCCACTGCTTTAAGCTCTCCAGGGACCCCTCTCCTATAGCCCCAGAATCTCTAGCAACAAAAGGGTTAATAACTTGTACAACTGGGACCTCTTGGACCCACAGCTAGTAACCTTTCTCATTAGTTGCTCAAGACAGTCAAGGTACTCCTAAGTATCCAGACTTGCTCCCCCCACTGCTTCTCCCCAGGGCCTCAAGGAGCTAACCACACTTTATCCAAGTACCTTGGCCCTGGCCCCAGCTAAGCAAGCCCTCAATACCCACTGGGATGCAGACCATTAAGGCTGCGAGTGCCTGCAGTTTGAGACCAGCATTCCCTAGATTATCTCTGTGTGGCCACTTGTAGAAATTTCTGCCATCCAACTTCAGGCCCTGTGAGAGCTAGAGAAAGATGGAGATAGCATATGGTTGAGACAAGAGATAGTAGGAGCCATTCCAGGCTCAGGACAGTGGGGCATGCTTCTACTTCGGGGCTGGCAAGACAGTTTTGGAGTCTTACACTTATCATACCTTTCTGTGCTTTACAGATAAGGAAATGAAGGATGAAGAGATGCTTAGAATGTAAATGGCAAAGGATAGATCCAAACCTGAGCACTGTGGCAACAGAGGTGTGAGGTGTATGTGTAACCTTCACACTACACCACCTCTCCTCTGACCTCAAGTATACTTGCAGCTTAATTAAAAATGACATTCCAGTAAATGATTTTCATGGCTTAGTTGGTAACAGAATTTGACCATATAAAAATTTTAGGCAAGATTATAAAATCTAGGAAAGAATTTTAATATAATTGCTTAGTTCAGCAGAAGCTATGAGAGGTCTACAGACCACAAGTACTATTGCTGATTTGAAAAGAAACACTACTTAAGTCTCCCAATGACTACCAATGAACAAAGACTGGTGCTAGAGCTTGCTATAAGTACCCATGCTAAAATACAAGGCATCATTTAACAACTGAGACCTATGTCTTCAATACATCCCAACACAGTTTCTAAAAACCAACATATAATCTATAAATCATTATCCTTTTAGTGACTGTGTTTTATAACTTAGACCATTTGATAAGCAGTTAAATAGTTTAGATCTGAAAATAAAAAGGAATACATGGCTAATTTTTATTTATAATTTGATTCATATGTTAATGAGCAGTGTAAGAATAAGTTTTTAATACCATCTCAGCAAGCACTCATAAAAGGATGTTTTCTTGTATATAAGAGTGAGCCTGTGAATGCATGGTAATCTGTGCACAATATTTCAGCACCACTGCTTTGCACAGAAGAGCCCTCCAAATCTTGCAACCCCATTGACCCTTCATCTCATCTGTGGCTGAGGGCCAGGCTGTGCAGAGAACCAGGATAGCCAGATCAACAAAAGATGCTGCTGTGGAGTATTTATACTTTTTTCTCTCTCCTTATTTTAGAATACATGAAGGAATTATTTCTCTACTTCACATTGTCCTAATAGAATGCATCATATGCATAGCAGGTTTTCTTTGATTGTAAGGGAAGAAGGAAGGATAGAAAGAAGGGAGGGAGAGAGGAAGAGAGGACCTGACAATTAGCTAAAAAATCTCACATCATAAGAAGCCAAGAGGTAAAGCAATTCAAGGCTTCCTGTTCCCTAAAGTGCTAAGAAGCCTTTCTCTGAGGCATTCCCCAACTCCACTTGGACTTTAGTCCACACACAGAGATCAGAACTGGGTTATATGCACAGCTCCAAGCACAGGAAAAAGGAATCGTCCTACAGGCGGCTGACTCAAGCAGTCAGTCAAGATGTTTGCTACTGTCCAGAGAGTATCTCCAGTGGGATTTTATCAGTCATAAGTCATAGAAGATATCATTTGGGCTTCAGCTATACATTCCTTTGAAAAGTCTTAAAGATAAACCATAAAACAGAAATGAAATCTTTTAACAGATTAACATATAGTTATTTCCCTATCGAAAGACAGCAAAAGCTGTCAAAGCAATCATTCATCTCTCAACCCTGACTAAAATATGCATTACTTATGCAAACATGATTTAGGTCTATATTGGAACTGATCATCACCATTCTTTCATATTTCTGACCCATTGTCCATCAAGTGATAAGTGTGTAAAGCATTTGTAGGAAGCCGGTCAATTTGTTAAGCAAGAAGAATCTATTGAGCACAGATATTTAGTAATATAGATCAGATTACTAAGTAGATTGCTCAAAACATCTTAAATTCCTTAAGCAGTTGAGTCTGACTTAGAATGGGCCTTTAAATGAGTCAGTTTGGCCATTCAGGCACTATTTCCAAGTACCCTGGGCATCTTGTTTGTTTTTGCTCTACTTTCCACAAGCCACAAGCCTGGCTTCATCAGAATGCACAGGATAGATATTTCCCCAGACATATACAATAGTTTAAGTTTTATACTTTTACACATGGTGTGTGTATACTATGCATGCCTGTATGTCTACATGGAGATGTGTGTGTGTGTGTGTGTGTGTGTGTGTGTGTGTGTGTGTGTGTGTGTGTGTGTGTGTGCAGGTGTGGGGGGGTGCACATGGTGTGTGTATGGTATGCATGGCTGTATGTCTACATGTAGATGTGTGAGTGTGTGTGGAGTCTGGCATTAGTTGTCATCCTTAATCACTCTCCACTTTGCTTACTGAGGCAGGTGCTCAGCTGTACACAGAACCAGCTGATTTAGCCTAGCTCACCTCAGGGAGCCCTATCCTTGCCTCGCAAGCATCGGTAGTACAGGCAGGCCACCATTCCCACCAGCATTTCACGGGGTGCTAGGATCCAAACTCTGGTCCTCATGCTTGCATGGCAAGTGCTCTGTCCACTAAGCCGTCTCCCCAACTGAAGCATTACTCTTAGGACAGCAAAATTGCTGCCTCTATTTCCAGTCTCACATTCCTATTGTGAACAATCCAGGAAGGGAAAAAATGTCAGTTCCATTAGAACAGAACCAGGTCTTGGGATCTTCTTCATTGTCCTGAAATGGATCACATGACTCAGTACAAACTAGTAAGGGCAACCAAGGGAAGAACATGCAAATTGGTCTGGATCAATAATAGCCTAATTCTTGAACTGAGTATTCGATTTCTCCCTCCAAAAACTACATGTCAAAAGAGTGTGGTAAGAGTATAGATACAGAAAAACATGAAGAAAGAAGTGGGGTGCTGAAGTAACAAACCAATTTTTACCATACCTGCATTCCACACTTGAGGTCTTCTCTAAAGGCAATTTTCTAGCCAGTCTCCAGTGTCCAGGACTACTTCAGAGTGATATTTTATAAAATCACATAGCAAATTTCATTCCAACTTCAGAAAAATAAATCCATGAAATCATGGCATATTTTATTAACAACTTCTCAAGAATGAGAGGCATGGTATCCAAAGCCTCCTCCCTAGGGGTCCCTGGCACAAGTTTTGAGGCTGTGGTTCTCCCTGATGTAGCATCATGTCAAAGCAGTTTCTGGCTTCATGCTCACTGAGCTGTAACTATCACTAATGGAGCTTGGAGATTTACTTACTGGCATTAGTCACGGGATGTAAGACAAAGCCTGGCTAAGTGATGAGCTGCCAACCCAGTAAAAATTAGTATCATTTTCACTCAACTTTTCTGCATTGATGGATCAAAGCTCTCTGAACACCACAGTCAACCGGGAGGAGATTCTAAAACCTGCATCTGTCCATCCATCCCTGAGCTGTGGCCTAGAAACCAAGCAAAGACACAGAAGGCATTCCAACCTACCAGTACTCTGTCAGGCAATGAGATGAGAACTGAGCAAAGCAGGTCTGCAGCCCAAATGTGACGTCTCTGTTTTACCATCCCAAGAATACAAAGGTCAACAATAGTCTCATTATAGAGTAAAGCAGTGTGATATACCCCAAACACACAGGGAATCTGGAATCCATAAGTTTGTATTTGACAAATCACCATTTGAGTAACTCATTTCCTGTCCATAGGATTCATTTTTCTTCCTCTGAAAAATGAGAGCAATATAAAGGTATATATGCTTTTTGAAGTATTTACCTAATCCACAATTAGCCCCTTATAACTATCACTAAATAGAAAAGCTAGTTTTCACACAGTTCCCCAGTGACAGTTTGTCTATAGTTGATTGGAGTGGTACTGAAACCTGGTTGAAGTTGGCTTGCTCCAATTTTTTTCTCCCTAATTACATTAAGAATTGGGTCAAAGATGGAGAATGGAATGTCAAAGGGGAAAGTGGGGGGAGGGGAGGGAGAGTATTACCATGGGATTTTTTTCATAATCATGGAAAATGTTAATAAAAATTACATTAAAAAAAAAGAATTGGGCCAAAAAGGGAAAAATTAGTTTCCTTTGAAGTGTTGGGACAGGTAGAATGGAGACTAGTTATTCACAAACAAGATTTTCTTGTACTGATGGGCAGATAAAAACAATCCATAACAAAAAAAAATTAGAATGCAGACATAATAGGGAGCTGAGAGGAGACCAGACTCCTGACTCCTCCCCATAACTCTTCGAAAGCTCAGAGGATCCCTGCCCAAGGTGCCCACAGCAAGACCATATTCTCACAGACAGCCATCTTCCATCTCCTTAATTTCTTAGGACACTCTGGTTTGTTTCTCTTACTTGCAAGCAAAGCCTTTTGATGAACATGATATTGAACGTGTTAGGTAACTGAAAATTAAGAGATAACAAGGTTTGTGATTGGAGACACTATATAAACTAATTAACAGAGGCTGAGGAGATAGTTCAGTGGTTAAGAGTGCTTGCTACTCAAGCATAAGGACCTAAGGGGGCAGGAGGCCACCCAAGTTTGATTCCCTAGCACCCAGGTAAACTGATTGAACCTGACAGAATCAGTAGCAGCTCTGGGTTGAATGAGAGACTCTATATTAAAGAAACAGGCAAATGAGTGAAAACAGGAGGACACGTAGATTCTCCTCTGCCTTCCACATGTGCAGACACAGAGCATATATGACACATATCAGATCACACATACTCAGCACCCCCCTAAAAAAATGAATACATTGGACCTGACTAAATACATGTCCATTTTTAAAATAAGAGACTAAAATTATCTGGGGAAAATATTTACCATTAATTAAATAAAGTTATACAAAAGGAATGATTTTTATTAGAGGTCATCAAGCTTTTTCCACAAAGGGCTAAATAACAAGCATTTTAGAGCTTGTGGTATTTTGCACTTAGTCACAATTGCTCCATTCTGCTAGTGTATTATAGAAGCAGCCATAGATAACTCCAAACATACTGTCTTCTAATAAGGCTATATTCATGTACAATGACCATATACAATGAAAATATTTTTAATTATTTAAAAATAAAAAATATTGTATTTATGAGCATCAAGATGTGCATTGCATATTAACTTTGTTACAAAATAATATTCTTCCATTTTTTGATCATTTGAAATATATAAAGTATAAAATCTATCTTAATCTGTAGAACACCTATACATCAATACACAACTTTGAAAATCATACTTCAGCCGGGTGTGGTGGCGCACGCCTTTAATCCCAGCACTCGGGAGGCAGAGGTAGGAGGATCGCCATGAGTTCAAGGCCACCCTGAGACTACAGAGTTAATTCCAGGTCAGCCTGGACCAGAGTGAGACCCTACCTCGAAAAACCAAAAAAAAAAAAAAAAAAAAAAAAAAAAAGAAAATCATACTTCAAAATTTTAAAATAATTTATCTTAAGGTGGTGGATGGGTCAGGTGTGGTCCATGCCTACAATCCCAGAACTCCAGAGGCTAAAACAGAAGTATTGTGCATTGGAGGCCCACCTAGAGTACAAAGTAAGATCCCATCAAAAAGAAGGAAGAAGGCTGAAGAGATGGCTCAGAGGATGAGTAATTCCCATGGAAGCATGAGAGCTTGGGGGGGCTGAGATTGCCTGGCTTCAATTTTCCAACACTCACATAAGCAGCTGAGTATGGCCACACACATATGGAACCCCAGTCTGGTGAATCTTTGGGGTTTGTGCAATCAGTGAGACACTCTATCCATAGGGAAACATAGATGAGCAACAGTTGGGAACCTGTGATTCTCTGCCCTGTGCATGTGTGTATATGTGGTGCCTACACTGCATACACATGTGCGTATACTACACACATACACCCACACACACATGTTAAAAATAAAAGAACAAAGGAAATTTATAGAAGTTTCAGAAAGTATCCTCCATGGATGAGAAAGACTTTGTTCTGACTTCACCTTAACAATAAACCTTCTATTTACAGGATTTTTAGAGGAGAATAGATCAGTTGCCAGGAGCATATTTTGGGTGGTGCTCAAGTTTGATTGACAGAGTTGGGTTACAGATTATTTTCTCTGCTGTGCATTTTCCTTCCCAGGATGCATCTGGTTTTAATCATATGTATGCCCAGTTATATACAGCCATAAGATGGTAAATAGGGGTTTGTCCCTAAAAACCCACAGTTTGCCCTAGGCCCTAACCCAGTCCAGGTCTATCTAAGAATGTATTTGAGTGCATACTGACCATGAAGAATGATTGTTAAAAGATAAAACTATTTTATTATGTGGAGCTGGGTATATTCCACAGCTCAGTACAGCTGAGGGTCTTAGGTTCCCAATAAATTGCTAGTACACTATTTAGAAGGGTGTGTTTCCTGCCCAAGCCAAGCAGTGTCCCAGGGCACCCTAACTATTCTCTTGTGCTTACCCGTCTCAATTGCTGTCCTATAAGAGTGTCTGAAAGGGACATTAGAGTCCTGTGTGTGAAGCAGCCAGGCTTGTACTTCTCCACCCACCTACTTCCACCCATAAAAGCAGTTTTATATGTTGAGCTTCTGAGTAATATTTGTGTTTCAGAAAAATTTCCATCAACAAAAAGGAAAAAAGTAAACTTTTGAAGACAACTAGTATCAAAAAAATTAATCAAGATACAGAAGAGAAGCAGATCACATGCCTGTAAGCCTAACACTCAAGAGACTGGGGCATGAAGAGCATTTCAGGCATATCTGTACTACCTAGGAAGTTCTACTTCAAATAAAAAAAGGAAGGGGGGAGGGAGGAACAGAAGGAGGAAGAATGGAAGGAAGGAAGGAAGAAAGGATGGAAGGAAGGAAGGAAGGAAGGAAGGAAGGAAGGAAGGAAGGAAGGAAGAAAGAAAGAAAGAAAGAAAGAAAGAAAGAAAGAAAGAAAGAAAGAAAGAAAGAAAGGAAGAAAGGAAGAGAGGGAGGGAAGAAGACTAACTCTAACATCTTATTTTTAGCTGTGTGACCTGGAACAAGTTGCCTTATTTCTCTGAAACCCAGTTTTATCACTGATAAAAATAGTTTGTTGAGTTAGATTAATTCTAAATTCCCTTCCAGCTTCCGGTGTAATTCTATTTTAATTGTCATCCCTTTTTATTTATTTCTTCATGTGTTTTCTGATTTGTTCTAATTTCTTTACATTGAGCATGCATTTTTTAATGAAAGAAAAAGGTTTTCAGAGACATAGAAATTAAGTTAAATTAAAATTTAAAAATTTCCTTCCAAGTATTCCCTATACTTGCATTGCTTTTAACAAAAGCTCCAAGAGATGGTTTCCATGTTTTCATCCAGGGAGAACAGAATTAAAAGTCATGTTGCAGGGAGAGCTGGAGCCTTCCAAAGCAAGCGATGCCTAATCTGTTCTATTTCTGAAGCACGAAATAAAACCAAACAAAAAAGAAAACTAAGCTCCCGCTTCACCATTGCCAAGTTTCCTCATGCATAAATAGAGATCCATCCAGAAAAACAACGTTCTCAGTAGGGTGGGACAAATCCTAGTGTGCTTTTGTGGAAAATTCCCCCAGCAAGCTGGCATCAAGGACTCTGTCTGCAGCTGTCTCTGTATATGGCCATAAAATTACCCAAAGGTGACAAGATGGCATGAGCTGTGCAGTGGACCTGGGTGGAAAGCTGCCCACCTCCCAAATCCCAAGCAAGCTGTGGAGCTGGCATCAGAGAACTGACTGCAGAGTGAATCCTGAAGGGTGAGGTCTGAGGAGAGACCAGGAATCTCTCTTCTCCTTTCTTTTCTGATCCATCCCCATCCCAGAACCACCCACTGTGAGTCTCTCTCTCTCTCTCTCTCTCTCTCTCTCTCTCTCTCTCTCTCTCTCTCTCTCTCTGTGTGTGTGTGTGTGTGTGTGTGTGTGTGTGTGTGTGTGTGTCTAGGTGCATGTGGAGGCCAGAGGTCTCTATAAGGTACTTTCCACCTTATTTTTGATTTAGGGTCTTTCATTGAACCAAAACTCACTGATTTTCCACTAGACAACCAGCAATCCCAGGTGATTCTCCTGGCTCTACCTCCCCAGTCTTGGGATTAGAGGCGCACACCACCGTGCTAGCATTTTATGCAGGTTCTGAGCATCCAAACTCGGGTCCTGGTCCCTTGTGCTACAAGCACTGGGATGACTGGGCTACCTCTCCAGTCCCCACTGTGAGTTTCAACACTCCTCAGACCCTTTATTCCATAGACAAACCAGTTGATGCTCTCTTCATTTTCCTTGTCTGTGCCTCTCTCAGCATGAGACCCAAACATTTTAAAAGGTAAATAAATAATTATGTGGCTTCTTGTGCCATCTCACACAGGTGATTAATGGAATTACATTACATAAATTACATTTAGTTAATTACATTAGTGGAAACTGAGGAACAGCTTTCAGATTGTGGAGTCTGACTGGTGAGATTGTTAGAAGTGCTAGGTCAAGCCTAGATTATAATAATCTGATCATAATACAAATACACTAGAACTGTCTCACCCCACAAGGCCAAGGCTTCCATTAGCCATAGTTGATTCAGTGAAATGGAAAGGATATTGTGATGGGAGGAAGAAAATGGAGCTAAAGACAGGTGCAGGAAACAAGTGTGGTGGTTCATGCCTATACTCTCAACTCTCAGGAAGCTGAGGCAAGAGGATTGCTTAGAGTTCAAGGATGGTCTGAGATATAATGGGACATGCTGACTCAAAGGGAAGTGGGAGGTTGGGGGAGATACACAAAAACTAAATCTAAAGTGAATTGGTACCATAGAAACCTTCCTCCTGGGTAGAAGACTAAAAGATATACTCCTCAAAAGAAATATGGAGGGATCATTTAGTAAGAAGGGCTAAGGAGAGAGTGGGATGAAGCCGAACCCTAAAATATTTCATTCTGGATTGTAACTGTCAGTACCAGAAGTTACAACTCACATTGAGCTGTTGATTGGAAAGATCTGAAAGGTCCCCAAAATAAGACACGTTTCTGTCAGAGTACCTGATTATCCAGCTGAGGTAAAAGGTAAGACCATACTGTTGAAAACACCATAAGCTGCCAACAAAGAACATTGAGAGATTCTGCTGGAATCTGGAAGGAAGCCAGTTCCCAGATAGCCCATATAGTGCTAGAAATATCTACATGAGTTGCTGGGGGAAAATGACCAACAGCATTGTCAGTAAGCAGGAAACACTGCTATACAAAAGCAATCAGCCTGATAAAATGTACACCCCTGTGTAACAGTGGCACCCAACCTACATGGGTAACAAATGGCTCTGTGGCTCAGTGGAAAGGAACCAATAGCTGGAACTGGGAACCAAGTCAGAATCCTATGGACACCAAGATTATGGATTCCACCAAGAAGCTCTCACTAGTCTTTGACCAAAGGAGATGCCATACTCAACAAAATTTCTCTAAATTAACAATGCCTATCCCCTTTAACCTATGCTGACCTCATTCTCCATTGAATCTATTTTTCTTTATCAGAAGGCAGTGAGAACCAGAGACAACTTTATTTGTCTATCAGCAAGACAAATAAAGACAGCTGACTCCCTATTAGAAGATGAACCATCCCTCACACACCAGCCAGGACCCAGGTGAAATCACAGAGAAATTAGAAAGATGGACAAGAGTGCTATTTCCATGGTGACCATGACAACCTGTGCCTGGATGAAGGACACAAACGCTAACAATACTCAAAATGTATTAAAGCAGAAATGCAGAAGCTGCTAATAGTGAAACACTAAAGTAGACTTAAAACACACCCACCAACATCTTAGGGAACATTTAAGAAGAAGGAGTGGAAAGATTGTAAGAGCCACAGGGTGGTAGGGAATATCCAGAGGCATTGCCCCTCCCCAATGACTGACTGCTGCTCTCACAACTCATAACCCACAACCCCATGGGGAATACCAACCACCCAACTGAGGAGGGCCCTCAGTGGAATGAAGTCAGGGAGTAGGAAATCATGGTACCAACACATGATGTGTCCATACAGTATTTCTAGAAAGATAGATGACATATAGATTGATAGATGGTAGATAGGTAGATCAGATAGATAGATAGATAGATAGATAGATAGATAGATAGATAGATAGAGAGAGAGAGATAGATAGATAGATAGATAGATAGATAGATAAGAGAGAGAGAGAGCTGTAAGAAAATACAGAGATGCTCCAGCTTCTTGGGAAATGGAAGCAAGTGGATTGCTGGCTAGCCTGGGCAACATAGAAAGATATCTGAAACAAAGGAAAACCAAAAAGAAAAACCAAGAAGGAAAAATATTCTAGTCCTAGGTCTATATTTTTGAAGACCATAAAATGAACCATCCCTGTTTGGAGGGGGCAGAGCAAGTATATTTTTTTCTTAATAATACCAAGATTGAAATTTTACATGATGAGACAGGAGCTAAAAACAAGTCCAAAGATTTTTGTATTCCTGATTTGTTTTCAAATGCAATACTCAAGAACATATATAGGAAGTGCTCACTCTATTCAGATGCTCTCAGATCCCAAAGCTATGGTGACAGATTGGAGGCTGTGTAGATGAGATGTGTGATCTTACAGGGAGGGCTCTGGAAGGTCTCCTGTCCTTCTAGAAAACGAGTCTCTAACCTATGTAATTTCTATCTCTAAAGCAGAGTGACTTAGTGTTATAGCTTTCTTTTGCTTTATTTCAGAAGGAAAAGGACAAATTTCTCACTGATCTACTTAGTAATAATGCATGTTACCAAGGAGGTAGAAGAATTCACATACAAGGGACCTTCTTCCAAATGATCTCTAGATGCTCCAGTCAGTCACAAAAACTTCAAATGGATGCCAAGATATCTTGTTTACCGTACTTAAAACACAAGACTTTAGTTATTTCTGATGCATATGAAGATAGGCAGAAAAATAGATGGATGAATAAAGATAGGCAGATAAATAGATGGGTGAGAGGTATAGAGTTGGGTGACAGGTAGATATTGGTGATATATACATACTTGCATACATACACATATGCATGATAAATATAAAGATAATTATAGACTTTAATTATATTTCTGCTCTTCTAAGGAGGAAATCTCCAAGTATATATAGAACATTTATAAAACTGATCAAATATTGGGTAATAAAGTATTAGCAAACCATAAGGAAAAATTATAATAATCTGATCATAATACAATAAATAAAAAATTAAGTTTAAACTTTAACATAGAAGTGAAATGTTCCTCTTAAAAGGGAAATATAATCCATTATTTCATAATTTCTACAATAATAAAAAACTCTACACATAAGAATCTATAAGTATTTAAACAGTAATTAGAAGACAGTAATTGATAGATACATATATCATTAAAATGAAATAATAAAAACAAATTAATTATAAATTAATTTTTTTTCAAGGTGGGGTCTCACTCTAGCCCAGCCTGACTTGGAATTCACTCTGTATTCTCAGACTTGCCTTGAACTCATGGCTATCCTCCTACCTCTGCCTCCCAAGTGCTGGGATTAAAGGTGTATGTTACCGCACCCAGCACAAATTTAAAATTTTTTAGAAACAATAGTCAAAACTTGGTATAGAAAGAAAACAGAGAAAGCAGAAATCATGGTCACCAGGAGAAATAGAGAAAATTTAATTAATAAGCAAAGGTCTTGTTCTTTGAAGATTATTAATAAAGTAGAAAAATTACCCTTTCTCTTGATGGAACAAACTAGTAATTAAGTACAAATTATGAATTGGG
Source organism: Jaculus jaculus (assembly GCF_020740685.1). NCBI lineage: Eukaryota > Metazoa > Chordata > Mammalia > Rodentia > Dipodidae > Jaculus > Jaculus jaculus. The sequence goes on along the minus strand of NC_059114.1, from coordinate 38,860,680 downwards.
GCTGGAGAGATGGATTAGGGGTTTAAGTGCTTGCCTACAAAGCCTAATGACCCATGTTCGACCCTCCAGATCCCACAAAAGCCAGATGCACAAAGGTGAGGCAAGTGCAAGGTAGCACATGCCCACTAGGTGGCACAAGCGTCTGGCGTTTGATTTAAGTGGCTGAGGCCCTGACAGGCCTATTCTCTCTCTCTAAAATAAAAAAAAAAAAAATTAAAAAGCGAAATAAAAGAAAACTTTAATGTTCTGTAATTATATACCTCTATGAAAATAAGTTTGAAAGCCACTATCAAATGGTGATTTTTTTTGAAGAAATAGAAATTATAATATTGATTGAAGTTGTAAGCTAAAACAGGGCAGTTTTAGCTTTAAAAAATTAGAGAACCTTAAAAATATTTTTTAACTACAGAACTTTATTAAATCTATACCTCTCACACAAAAGAACCATTAAACCCAGAGATCTCACAAGGAAATTTTACTGAACTCTAAATTATACAAGATAGGTCCAGTGCTAGTAAAATTATTACAAAGCATAGAAATGCTGTCAAAATCATCTTATGAGGTAAGCATATTAATATCTAATTCTAATTATTTGCATTTTGGGTAATACTTAGCTCTAAAAAATTAAATCAAATCATTGGATGATATAGTTTTGAATGTTAATGCAAAATAGTAAATATTTATTATGAAAATCATAACTTATTACCACACTGTGAAAATAATCCATAGTGATCAAGTAGGCATGTAACATACATTCAAATTTGGGAAACCCATGAATATAAAGCCCACACACACATTGACTCTGAAGCAATGATCATACTTAATATAAAAACATTACAGAGGGCTGGAGAGATCGCTTAGTGGTTAAGGTGCTTCCCTGAAAAGCCTATAAGGATTCATGTTTGACTCTCCAAGTCCCACATAAGCCAGGCGCCCAGTGACACAGTGTGCAATATTGCACATGCACACAGGGGGCACACACATCTGGAGTTCAATTGCAGTGGCTAGAAGCCCTGGTGTGCCAATTCTCTCACTAGCCACCCCCACCCCCGACATAAAAAAGACCAGTCTGTTGGGCTTGCCTCCAAACAAACAGCAACATAAAAATAAAACACTACAGATAAGTTCAAGACTTACACCTCCAGGACAATCCCAAAGATCTCTGTCTTCATATATTTACCCAGTTTATATACACATAGATCCCTCCACATTGAATAGTCCCAGCCTGCACACCCAACAAATATTGTAGAATTCCATCATATGGTGTCCAGTGTTATGGAAACAAGTGGAGCTTCCATCTTGTTCTCTCTCTTGGCTCACATAGCCTGTGAAAACCAGCTTCTGTGGTGTGAAAATGCACATGCAGTCTTGTGAGGAGGTTTACATGATGAGAAACAGAACTATCACAGGTCAGTACCAACTTTAGAGCTGCAGGAGTGATGAAACACCCATCTAGTCTGACATGTTTGACACCCCAACCACTCTCCTGATTATTACATGATGAGAATCCTCCCTACCCACTACCAAGCCACAACTACCCAAGTGGGCCTCTACTGAACCCCTCTCCTATAGAAAAGTTGGCATTATTAATGTGCATTGACTGGAGGCATAGATAGGTAGTAGAAGTGCTGACCTGGCATGTATAAGGTCCTGGGTTCAATTTCCAAATTTCACACACACAAACAATACTGTGGAACTGGCACACAGATACACAGACTGGTACAATACAATAGGATGGTCAGCCAGAGTACCAAGTACATAAGAAAATTTAACATCTAATAAAGAGGATCCTTAAAGTACTGCATACTGGTAAACATTTTATTAAGTGGTACTGAGATACCTAGTCTTTAAAAAAAATACAAATAAGCCCATTCCTCACATTATACATGGAAACAAACTCAATCCACAGATACATTTAAAAGTAAAAAATAAGAGCATATATTTACTATGAAAAAATGCACTTGAATTCATCTATAACATGGGTATTAAAAAAAAAATTCTGGGGATTAAGAGATTGCTTAATGGCTAAGGAACTTGTCTGCAAAACCTAAGGACTCATGTTTGACCACCCAGGTCCCATATAAGCTAGACACAGAAGGTGATGCAAGCACACAAAGTTACACTTCCCACAAGGGAGTGCACATGTCTGGAGCTTGATAGTTGTGGCTGAGGCCTTGGCATCCCAATTCTTTCTCACCCTGTCTCACTCACTCACTCTCACTCACTCTCCCCCTCTCCCACACTCTCACACACTTTCTCACTCTCACTCAGTCTCTCTCAGTCTAACTCTCTCTCTCTCATTCTCTCTTGCTCTGTCTCTCTCTCACTCTCTCACATAAAAAAGATGGGAGGGCGGGGAGGGAATCAAAGAGTGGAAAACAGTAATCCGGACCCAAACGGCAATGGTACCATAAAATTCTACTTCCTAAAAGACAGACCAAATGGCTGAACCTTCACTAGACCCTTACAGGAAACACCTGAACCACAAGACACTGGAGACGGTAGGATCAAGACTGACCTAAATCTCCTACATCTTCCCTCCCTCCCTCTCCCCCTCTCCCCTCTATCTCTCTCCTCTCTAACTCTTGTATATTAGTTATCTTTTTCCTCAATTTCTTAGTGGACACTGACCTGTAACCCCCACTTCCAGCTTGGGCCTACCATCCACAATGAGCTTTTGATCAGAGAAACCTACAAGGTTTCCCAAAACAATGACAGACTTCTGTCAGAGTACTTGATGACCCACCAAAGGCCAGTGATAAGACCCTATTGCTGAAGACTCCATACACAGCTGACGCGTAAAATGGAATGACATGGCTGGAAGCCAGGAGAGAGTCAGTCCCCAGACAGTCAGCGTGTCTAGTGCCAGAAGGCGCTACATAGGCGACTGGGGGAAATGACCAAGATCTGTCCAAGCAACACATTGTTTAACCTAATTAGCAACAAATAACCGGATGTGATGCCCACACAAGTGCAATAGTGGTACACAGCCATGGTGAGGAATCAATTGCTCTTGATTTGGCTAACTGATCCACTCAGTGGTACTAGACCCTTAGCTGGAACTGGGAAACAAGTCAGAACCATACCCAAACACAAGCCCACTCTACAATATCAAGCTACCATCAATCACGGGGTATAAGAGGGCCTACACCTATCAAACTGTCTATCAAAAAAGTAAGTGTTATCTCAATTTTCCGGATGCTAACTTACTCTCCGTTGGAGAATCTGCTTCTCTTTTCCAGATAGATGCAGATCCTAAGAAGAGAGCTGCCCCAACACACCTCAAAAGGGGCCCAACTGAAACTAAGGACAACTGGCGAAATTAGCAAGGGTGATGTTTTCCTGTGAACCGGATACCATCACAAAGGGGAAGGAGATCAACGCAGAGAAAAATCAACTCCTACCAAATCAGAGAGCCAAAGCCTCAGAGGTCCCCAACACCTCAGCACTGAAGCAGACCAAAAATGAACCCAACATGGCTCAGGGAAATCTTGCGGAAGAGGGGGCGGAAAGAATGTCAGAGTTAGATGTTGGGTCATGATTTGCAGAGACATTTATCATACTAATAACTGGGGGCTAACTCCACAATGCACGACCCATTTTCATTAACAAGGAGGGTCTAATGGGAGGGAGTAGATCACAGATGAGCCTAAATAATGGTACTAAACTGCCTGTATTCACTGAAATGAAAACTAATAAATTAAATTAAAAAAAAAAAGTCCAGTCTATTGGATTTGCCTCAAAAAAATTTCTGACTATGACTGAAAATCTGTTTTGTATAAGATACAAAACTCACATATTTATTTTCCTTTTAACTCAGCAATATCAATTCTAGAAATTTACCTTTAAGTTATGCCTCCAATAATAAGAAAATACATTTGCATCTGGTTACCCATTGAAAGATTATTTATAAACCTAAAATCCTGGAAACACTTAAAGTACTTATACATAGTGGGTTAGTAGAATAAATTCTGTATTATCATATTTGTGTGTATATCATATATATGGAGTTCTATAATTATGTGATATGAGCCAATGTTATCTGAGAGAAGATATTGCTAAATGGCAAATGTGACATGCAAATGTTTCCAAGGTGACCACATAAATGTAGTTAGTTACAAGGAGAGAAGTGATCCTTGGAAAGCTCACCTTAAACAAATGGTCACAATTAACACCTTCAGCAATGGTTTAAATTTATTTGTATCCTATGTTCCCTGATATGATGCCCATAGGACACAACATACCCTTGTAGTAGTATTTCTGCCAAAAGAAAAATTTTATAATAATGGAAAAAAATTCAGACAAACCCAAATTTACCAACAGTATCCAATAAAAAGTTAATGTTATGAAAGACAAATAACTTTGAGGGACAGGAAGACAGTAAGGACACACACACAAAAAGACAACACAGAGAACCTGGTATGGAGCGGGATGCAGTTATAAAACTCATTTTCAATATGATTGGCAAATTTTGAATATGGACAGCAAATAGGGTAATATGGAATTATTGCTAAATTTCCTGATTCCTTATGTATACTCTATCAGTTTTTCTTAGAGAGTACATTGAAATGATAAGTAAAGAAATATAACTGCAATTCACTTGCAAATCATTCTCTAAAAACATAAAATAGGTATATGAATGTGTTGCACAAATAAAGTTTTAGATAATGCCCAGGGTTGTTAGAACTGTGGGCCTCTTGTGTATTTATAACCTGGATATTAGGAGTTTATACTTCTGTATTTGTTCTGAATATTAAAGTAGCACTACTAGTCAAATTTAATATATGGTCATTGTCAAAAAACTGCACATGAGGGCTGGAGAGATGGCTTAGCGGTTAAGCGCTTGCCTGTGAAGCCTAAGGACCCCGGTTCGAGGCTCAGTTCCCCAGGTCCCACGCTAGCCAGATGCACAAGGGGGCGCACGCGTCTGGAGTTCATTTGCAGAGGCTGGAGGCCCTGGCGCGCCCATTCTCTCTCTCCCTCTATCTGTCTTTCTCTCTGTGTCTGTCGCTCTCAAATAAATAAATTTAAAAAAAAAGTGCACATGACACTGGTTAAAAATGGCAAGGAAGGCCAGGCATAGTAGCACATACCTTTAATCCCAGCACTCAGCAGGCAGAGGTAGGAGATCACTATGAGTTTGACATAGATCCCTGCTGTAAAAGAGTGTGTAATTGGGGGTTGGATCTTCAGTCCAGCCCTATTAAGTGTGTTCAGAATAGCTGTTGTTCTGGAATTTCATATTTGTAGCTTTTTGTTTTGCTTTTATCAAGGTAGAGTCTCACACTAGTCCAGACTGAACTGGATTTCACTATGTAGTCTCAGGGTAACGTTGAACTCATAGCTATCCACTTACCTCTGCCTCCTGAGTGCTGGGATTAAAGGCGTGCACCACCACACCCAGCTCATATTTGTAGCTTTTGGTGTTTGCTGCCTGTTTGCTTGTTCTCTGCTTAGATGTATGAAAGGGATCCAGCCTCTTCTGCCACTGATAGAACTTCCCTTGGATCTGCAAGACTGAAGTCATCCCCTTCCTCCTATAAACTGTGTGTAGTTTAATACCTGCCCCAACAACATGAAGCTAACATGGAGAAAAAAATGCCTGTATTACTCTGCATTATCTTCTTTCCATAAATCAAAATTACACTACATCCTCTAATTTACAGGTTGTTTCTCTAAATGAATAAAAAACAAACACACTTCTGGAGCAATCAGAGTGCAGACACAGGGGAATTTCTACAATTTCCCCCAGATTTTTACAGTTGTCTAGCCCACATCAAATTCAAGTTTTTATTTCCCAATTCAAAGCAAAAAGGTAAAATTCTGCTCCTTTCCATCCCTCTTATTTTCTCCTTTCCCTCTCTCCTTCCCTCCTCTTTCTCTCTCCCCCTCAAGTTATCACCAGAACATGTTACTTAAGATGATTGTTAAAATCTTGACATGAGGAGATGATCATGTACCTAAGAAATAAAGTTATAACAATTTGAAGGTGCTATATTGTAGTTCTGAAGATGGAGGAAGAGCCCAGCCACCCTCAAGGGAATGTAGCTACCCAGATAAACTGGAAAGAGAAGGAACAGATTACCCATGAGAGTTGCCAGAAGGAACATGTTTAGTCCAATGAAGCCCATTTCTTGCTTCAGTCCTCCAGGAAGATAATATAACTGCATCATTTTTAGCCTTTAAAGTTATGGCACTTTGTTAAAGCAGCAATAGAAAACTAACATACCAGTTTATGTAACAGTCATTAAACTCTAAACGGCTGCATGTACAATGGCATAAATTGGTCTTAGAAGTAACCCTGGGGAAATAGAAAGCTCAGCTTTTTAGACCAAAAGTCTAGAGGATGGATAAGTGGAATGTACTAGCAGTAATTACCAAGAATGCTGCATAAATCAGCAGATATTGTGGAAAATGGGGAGGATTCATAAATACAACCAGCAGAGGATCTTTTAATGGCTAACCTTGAATACAGGTCATACTATATGACAAACACTATGGTGACCATTTTTTAACAATTGCTCAGTCATCAACTTTATTTTACCAATAAAGAAATATAAATTCAGATTGCTTAAATAATCTGTCCATTCTCATCAGTAATAGATGGCAGACACTAGCCAAACACTTGAACCATGATCCATCTAATTTGAAAGTCTAATACTAACATCAGATGGTAATGCCATTTCATCTGACCAATAGAAATGTTCAATTAATCTAACCTATCTACCTCTATTACTGTAATAGTGAGGACCACAGCAAGAAATATAATAAATCATTGAAAAACTTAAAGGGAATTTAATAAAGGGCTTTACACAAAGACATATTTCTATACACACTCAGTAACACATCATGTAAGTAAGAATGGAATTTAGTTCAGCTCTGGGAAAGTAAAACTGTATGACAATGGCATGGGATAGAATAAAGAAAATAGTTTGTAGCCAGGTGTGGTGGCACATAACTTTAATCCCAGCACTTGGGAGGCAGAGGTAGGAAGAACTCCATGACTTCAAGGACAGACTCAGACTACATAGTGAATTCCAGGTCAGCCTGGGCTACCTCAAAGAGAGAGAGAGACAGAGAGAGAGAGAGAGAGAACATAGTTTGTGGTTGGGGAAACAACTCAAAGGGCATTTAGACATTCATTTTTTAAATTTTTTTGTTTATTTTTATTTATTTATTTGAGAGTGACAGACAGAGAAAGAGGCAAAGAGAGAGAGAGAGAATGGGTGCCTCCAGCAACTACAAACCAACGCCAGATGCATGTGCCACCTTTTATATCTGGCTTACATGGGTCCTCGGGAATCCAGCCTTGAACCAGGGTCTTTAGGCTTCACAGGCAAGCAATTAACCACTAAGCTATCTCTCCAACCCCGACATGCATTTTTGTTGTCTCCATCATGACCCAACTTTATCATGCATTTACATTTGATGTTTAATAAAGATGTGGCCATGTGATAACTCTGTTCATCCACTTACTGGGTGCTCCTGGCCAAGCTATACCCCACTGAGTCTTTAGCTTTTCATTTTAAACCAACCTGTGGCCATTTTCACAGATTTGCTTTTGTGAATTAAATTAAATAAAGGATATAAAGTATTTAATAAACTAAAATGTCCTGCAGGGATACAAGGAAGTATAGTTTTGATTAAACAGGTGAAATGGTGATCAACATGCTCAGAGACAGTGAAAGACCAAACCAGTCTCACAGCTCCCTCAGATATAAGAGCTTCAACTCATCAAAGAATGTTGGGATTTGTTTATAACCTTGCTAGTATGCAGGCTTATCCCCCAGGACTTATCACTGTTTCTGACATCTGGGAAATGCAAATTGAGTAGCTCCTTTTAAAATAAAAAAAAAAAAGGGACTTCTGGTTAAGATGGAGGCATAGGTACCATGCCAAAGCAGCCTGGGGGGGGGGGGGGATGACCAAAAAATACTCAGCAAAATACACACTTTTACTAAAAAGTGAGGTGTATAGGAAATTGAAGCAGCAGCGGAGAAGTAGAAGAGATCCAGAGCATCCAGAGCCCACACAGGCCACCAAGAGCGGCTCCGGCAGCTTGGCCAACCACCAAGGCAGCGGCGCACCACAAAGCCGCCAGGCTCGGCTTCAGCCATAGGAAAAGCCAGGTGCGGGAGCTTCCCCTCACACCATGCTCTCTGCAACTCAGGAAACATGAAGGGAGAGTGGCAGTGAGCAATGGAGGAGCAGACCACGAGGCACACGTGGAGCAGCGAGAGAACCAGAGCAGCTGTGGCTCCCTCCCCTCCCCCACCACCTGAGCCCAGCTCCGGCAAACAGAGCAGCGGTCCGGGACCCGGCCACACCAACATGAGCGAACAGCGGGACCCAAGCAGGAGCAGAGTTTGGCAGCAACATCAGTGGCTCTGGCACCGGTAACAGCGGCCCCAGCAGTAGCAGCTCCAGTCGCAGCAGCAGCAGCAGACCCAGCAACAGCAGACCCAGGAGTGGCAGCAGCGGCAGACCCAGCAGCAGCAGCTTCAGTGGCAACAGCAGCAGTGGACACAGCAGCAGCAGTTTCAGCAGCAGTGGTGGCTCCAGCAGTGGCAGCTACAGCAGCAGCAGAGGCAGCAGCAGCGGTGGGTCCAGCAGCAGCACCTTCAGCAGCAGCGGATACAGACCCAACAGCGGCAGCTTGAGCAGCAGCAGTTCTAGCAACAGAGGTGCTGATCTGCAGGGCCACACTTGACAGGCTCGGTTTGCCCTGCAGGAAAAGCCAGCGCCCAGCTCCAGAAATCAGAACAGCAGCCTGACGACCCAGGCAGTATCTTGACTGAGACGAAAATCATCCAAGGGAACTGAGATTGCACCAAGGAAGGGTCTCACTTGGTTATAAGCTGACTTGGATCCTTCGACAGACCAGAAATCTTAACCTCTTTGTTGAAAGAGGATCTGGTCGTCATAAAAACTACTCTTGCATACATACTCGGAGCTGTATTTGATTGAATGTGTACAGTGTTTAGTTAAATTTTAGAATCTACCTGTATTTTATTCCACTCAGCCTGCTTGAATACTCCTATAGCAGGGAAACTCAACCCCTAAGAATGTCTTTGTAGATACTCTGAGAGTCTTAAGAGCCACACCTAACACCTTAAGCTCCTACCCTGAAAATATATTACATAAAATCAATTGATACAGCTAAGAATACACAGCTAGCTAGAAAATCCAAGCATTAACTTAATCCAAGATGCAAAATAATATACATTATAACACAAGAAACACTAAAAAGCAAGACAATATAAATCCACCTAAAAGCATTAATGCATCAGAAATGTCCTCCAGTGAGAATGAGTTAGAGGAAATGCCTGAGAAAGAGTTCAAAAGAATGATTGTAAATATGTTCAAGGAGGTCAAAGAACAAATCAAAAGAATCAAAGAGGAAATCAAAGAGAAAATCAAAGGAATAAAAGAAGATGCAGGACACCAATTTAATGAAATAAAGAAGGCAATACAAGACATAAGTAAGGAAATAGAAATAATAAAGAAAAACCAGTCAGAATTACTAGCAATGAAGAACACAGTTAATGAAATTAAAAACTCTGTAGAAAATCTCACCAGTAGGATGGATGAGGGAGAGGACAGAATATCTAAGCTAGAACACCAGGTGGCAGATCTAATACAGTCCAACAAAGAGAAAGACAAACTTATAGAAAAGTATGAGTGGAAATGTCAAGATATTCATGACACTATGAAAAGATCCAATATAAGAATTCAGGGCATAGTAGAAGAAGAATTCCAAGCCAAAGGCATAGTAGGCGTCTTCAACAAAATCATAGAAGAAAATTTCCCCCAAATTAGGAAAGAGGTGCCAATGCAGATACAGGAAGCCTTTAGAACCCCAGCCAGACAAAACCCGGAAAGAACCTCTTCTTGCCATATTATAATCAAACTTCCAAACACACACACCAAAGAAAAAATATTGAAAGCAGTCAGAGAGAAAAAGCAAGTTACCTACAAAAGCAAGCCCATCAGGATTACAGCAGATTATTCAACACAAACTTTTAAAGCCAGAAGGGCTTGGAGTGATATATTCCAAGTTCTGAAAGATAACAACTGTCAACCAAGGTTACTTTATCCTGCAAAGTTATCCATTCAAATAGATGGAGAAATAAGGACATTCCATGACAAAAGCAGGTTAAAGGAGTATTTGAAGACAAAACCAGCTCTACAGAAAATACTTGATAGAATCCTCCATGCAGAAGAAAAGGAAAAGCACACATATAAGGAACCTAGGAAAAACCAGCAATACTCAAATACTAGTTAACAGAAGAGAGCACAGGTAGAACCAGAACCACAAAAAAAAAAAAAAAAAAAAAAAAAAACGCAAACATAAATACACACCTTTCAATAATATCTCTTAATATCAACGGCCTCAATGCCCCAACGAAAAGACATAGGTTTGCAGACTAGGTTAAAAAGCAGGATCCTACAATTTGTTGTCTCCAAGAAACTCACCTTTCTACAAAGGATAGACATTATCTTAGGATGAAAGGTTGGAAGACGGTATTTCAAGCAAATGGGCCTAGAAAAAAAGCAGGGGTTGCTATCCTAATATCAGACAAGGTAGACTTTAGTCCAACGTTTGTCAAGAAAGATAAGGAAGGTCACTATATATTGATTAGGGACACACTCCAACAGAAGGACATTACAATCCTAAACATATATGCAGCTAACATGGGGGCATCCAAATTCATCAAACAAACACTATTAGAACTAAGGTCACAGATAGCACCAAACACAGTGGTGGTGAGTGACTTTAACACCCCACTCTCATCAATTGACAGGTCATCCCGGGAAAAAATAAACAGGAAGGCAACTGGACTAAATGAGGTCATAGAAGGAATGGACTTAACAGATATATACAGGACATTTCATCCAAAGGCTGCAGAATATACATTCTTTTCAGCAGCACTTGGAACATTCTCTAAAATAGACCATATATTAAGACACAAAGCAAATCTTAACAAATTCAGGAAAACTGAAATAATTCCTTGCATTCTATCTGACCACAATGGAATTAAACTACAAATCAGTAGCAAGAAAGGCTATAGAGCATACACAAAATCATGGAAACTAAACAATACACTACTAAATGATGAATGGGACAATAAAGAAATCAAGAAGGAAATCAAGAAATTTATAGACTCAAATGATAATGAGAACACAACTTACCAAAATCTCTGGGACACAATGAAGGCAGTTCTGAGAGGTAAATTTATAGCCTTAAGTGCCTATATTAAGAAATTAGAAAGGTCGCAAGTAAATGAGCTAATGCTTCGCCTTAAAGCCTTGGAAAAAGAAGAACAAGGCAAACCAAAAATCAGTAGATGGGAAGAAATAATAAAGATTAGGGCAGAAATTAATGAAATAGAAACAAAAAAAAATCCAAAGAATTAATGAAACAAAGAGTTGGTTCTTTGAAAGGATAAACAAGATTGACAAACCCTTTGCAAATCTGACCAAAAGAAAGAGAGAAGAGACACAAATTAATAAAATCAGAGATGGACAAGGTAACATCACAACAGATTCCAGAGAAATTCAAAAAATCATAGGGACATACTATAAAAGCATATACTCCACAAAGTATGAAAATCTGAAAGAAATGGATGATTTCCTTGATCTATATGACCTACCTAAATTAAATCAAAATGAGATTAATCACTTAAATAGACCTATAACAAACATGGAGATCCGAACAGTTATCAATAAACTCCCAACTAAAAAAAGCCCAGGCCCAGATGGATTCACTGCTGAATTTTACCAGACTTTTAAGGAAGAGCTAACACCATTGCTTCTTAAGCTTTTCCAGGAAATAGAAAAAGAAGGAATTCTACCAAACTCCTTCTATGAGGCCAGCATCACCCTGATACCAAAACCAGGCAAAGATAGAACAAAAAAAGAAAATTACAGACCAATCTCCCTCATGAACATAGATGCAAAAATTCTCAACAAAATATTGGCAAACAGAATACAAGAGTATATCAAAAAGATCATTCACCCTGACCAAGTAGGCTTTATCCCAGAGATGCAGGATGGTTCAACATACGCAAATCTATAAATGTAATACATTACATAAACGGGTTGAAGGACAAAAATCACATGATCATCTCATTAGATGCAGAGAAAGCATTTGACAAAATCCAACATCCCTTCATGATAAAAGTCCTACAGAGACTGGGAATAGAAGGAACATATCTCAATATAATAAAGGCTATTTATGACAAGCCTATAGCCAACATATTACTAAATGGGGAAAAACTGGAAGCTTTTCCACTAAAATCAGGAACAAGACAAGGGTGTCTACTGTCCCCACTTTTATTTAATATAGTTTTGGAAGTCTTAGCCATAGCAATAAGGCAAGAGACACACATAAAAGGGATACAAATTGGAAAGGAAGAGATCAAGTTATCATTATTTGCAGATAACATTAATCTATACATAAAGAGCCCTAAAAACTCTACTAGCAAACTGTTAGAGCTGATCAAAACCTACAGCAATGTAGCAGGATACAAAATAAATACACAGAAATCAATAGCCTTCATATATGCTAACAACAAACACACAGAGGATGAAATCAGAGAATCACTCCCATTCACAATTGCATCAAAAAAAATAAAGTACCTTGGAATAAACCTAACTAAGGAAGTAAAGAATCTCTACAATGAGAACTTTAAAACACTCATGCAGAAGACACTAGAGTGGAGAAACATCCCTTGTTCCTGGAATGGAAGAATCAATATTGTGAAAATGGCAATCTTACCTAAAGCAATTTACACATTTAATGCAATCCCTATCAAAATTCCAAAGGCTTTCTTCATGGAATTAGAAAAAACAATCCAAAAATTCATTTGGAATCACAAAAAACCTCGAATATCTAAAATAATACTGAGCAACAAAAATGAGGCTGGTGGTATCACCATACCTGATTTTAACCTATACTACAGAGTCATAGTAACAAAAACAGCATGGTACTGGCACAGAAATAGACATGTAGATCAGTGGAGCAGAATAGAGGACCCAGATGTAAGCCCAAATATTTATAGCCACCTGATATTCGATAAAAATGCCAAAAATACTCAATGGAGAAGAGACAGCCTCTTCAGCAAATGGTGTTTTGAAAACTGGATATATATCTTCAGAAGGATGAAAATAGATTCTTCTCTCTCGCCATGCACAAGAACTAAGTCCAAATGGATTAAAGACCTTAACATCAGACCGGAAACTCTGAAACTGCTAGAAGAAAAAGTAGGGGAAACCCTTCAACATCTTGGTCTTGGCAAAGACTTTCTGAATGCAACCTGAATTGTTCATGCAATCAAACCACAGATTAATCACTGGGATCTCATGAAATTACAAAGATTTTGTGTTACAAAGGACACAGTGAAAAAAGCAAATAGGCAACCTACAGAATGGGAAAAAACTTTGCTAGATATATATCTGATAGAGGATTAATATCTAGGATATACAAAGAACTGAAAAGTTAAATAATAAGGAATCAAACAAGCCAATCAAAAAATGGGCTATGGAGCTAAACAGAGCATTCTCAAAGGAAGAAATACGAATGGCATATAAACATCTAAAAAAATGTTCTACGTCACTAGTCATCATGGAAATGCAGATTAAAACTACATTGAGATTTCATCTCACTCCTGTCAGATTGGCCACCATCATGAAAACAAATGATCATAAATGCTGGCAGGGATGTGGAAAAAAAGGAACCCTTCTGCACTGCTGGTGGGAATGCAATCTGGTCCAGCCATTGAGGAAAACAGTGTGGAGGTTCCTAAAACAGCTAAAGATTGATCTACCATATGACCCAGCTATAGCACTCCTAGGCATATATCCAAAAGACTCATCTCATTTCCTTAGAAGTACGTGCTCTACCATGTTTATTGCTGCTGAATTTATAATAGCTGGGAAATGGAACCAGTCTAGATGTCCCTCAACTGATGAGTGGATAATGAAGATGTGGCACATTTATACAATGGAGTTCTACTCAGTGGTAAAGAAAAATGAAGTTATGAAATTTTCAGAAAAATGTATGGACCTGGAAAGGATTATACTAAGTGAGGTAACCCATGCCCAGAAAGCCAAGCGCCACATGTTCTCTCTCATATGTGGATCCTAGCTACAGATGATTGGGTTTCTGCATGAGAATGAAAATACTTAGTATCAGAGGCCAGTAAGTTAAAAAGGAGACATAAAGGGAAGAGAAAGGAAGGGAGGAGGATACTTAATAGATTGATATTGTATATATGTAATTATAATGATTGTAATGGGGAGGTAATATAATGGAGAATGGAATTTCAAATGGGAAAGAGTGAGCGTGGGGAGGGAGGGAATTACCATAGGATATATTTTATAATCATGGAAAATGTTAATATAAATTAAAAACTAAAAAAATGAAAAATTAAAGTCCAGGCAGGTTCTTTTGCAATTACAACTCAAAGGCCACACCTCACTCTTGTTGAAATGGTTTCATTCAATTCCCTCGTGCAATGTATGGTGCTTGACTACTGTTGCACAGTGGAAATACATGTTTATTACAAAGATAAAATCCTAAAAGTCATGAGTGCTTTTGCTTTTTAAAAAAAAATTTTAAGGGCTGGAGTGATAGCTTAGCAGTTAAGCGGTTGCCTGTGAAGCCTAAGGACCTCGGTTTGAGGCTCGATTCTCCAGGAACCACATTAGCCAGATGCACAAGGCGGCGCACGTGTTCCTTTGCAGTGGCTGGAGGCCCTGGCATGCCCATTCTGTCTCTCTCTCTGCTACTTCTTCTCTCTGTCTGTCGCTGTCAAATAAATAAATAAAAATAAAAAAATTTAAAAACTACACATGTTCTTTCCATTTAATTTGTCATTCTGTTTTATTTCAGGATGATGAATCAAAAACTCAGAGGGGAAGTGATTTGTCCAAGAGCACACAGTTTGATCTAATACAAGGATCATTAGTTTATGTACTTAAATTCAAATATAAAGTATTTGAGATTATATAAAATGAGTTAAAATGGACCAGATCAGTCCTTTTTGGAAGATACTTTTGTTTGGATGGATGAACTGGTGAGGCCAAATACATACTAAGGGAATCATGAACAGTGTTGTTTTAATGTCTTCTTTTATAGTCCTAGGCAAAATATTTGTTCAATAAAACCATAATGGAGTGAGGGGAGGGTAGCAGTCAGAGGAGCAAGTATATGCAGAGGGAATTCATGAATGACATGAAATGATTAATAAATCTATGAGGGAAAACTTCATAAGCTCTATGAAAAGAGAGACTTTACTTTGTAAACTGGGCCTGTTCTAATCCCCAAAGTCTCCCACGTAGTTTGGTGAATAATCTGATGCACATGTAGATAAGATGAATAAACCCCCCTTGTATACAAATACATGAAAAAAACATAATTAGAAGTTATGATTCATTTAACAGAAAAATCATAGTTTCAATTTTGTTTTTAATGATAAAACCTAATGTTAGCAGGGCAAAGAAGAAAGGTTCAAGTTCAATTCTAGTTGGGAAATGATTTTGATGAGTAGGGAAAAAGAAAAACAGAACAGAGAGAAGAATAGAAGAAGAGAGAAGAATAGAAGAAGCAGCAGAAAATAAGAGACGGAGGAGGGAGACTAAACTCATCTATTAACCAGTTTTTCATGTCCCAAGTGAGTATACCACTTAGTCAAGATGGGCTTAGCTTCCACCCTCAAGGAGTTTAGAGTCAAGTAGAGGAGACACCACTGTAGGATTCATACTGAGAAGTGTTATGGGAGGGTGAAGCAGTGACACAGCCTCTTGTGCAGGCTCAGATTTCCAGAAGAAGCAAAGCTCAGCTGAGAACTGAAGAAGAGATGGAGCTTGCACAGAGGAACATCACTAGCACCACCCCAAAGCATAATATATAAAACAAACATGAGAAGTCTGTGAAAATGAAGTAGGTAAAATGAAACAGAGCATCAGCTTTGAAAACGTCGGTAGAAGCTGGAGAGATAGTTCAGCACTTAAAGGCACTTGTTTACAAAGCCTGTCAACTTGGGTTCCATCCCCCAGCTCCCATGTAAGGCTTGAATACAGTGTGATGCGTATATGACATGCACACACACACATAAAAAAAATCTTAGGGCTTAAGAGATTGGCTTAACAGTTAAGGCACTTGCCTGCAAAGCTAAGGACCCAGGTTTGACTCCCCAGAACGCACATAAACCAGATGCACAAGGTGATGCATGTGTACAAGGTGGCACATGCATCTGGAGTTCAACTGCAATGGCTAGAGGCCCTGGCGTGCCAATTGTCTCTCTTATAAAAACTAAAAACATTTAAAAGATCAGCAAAATTAACTGGTATCTAATATAAGTAACAAATACAAATTTCTAATGTCAGGAATAAAATTGGGTATGATGAATGATCAGATGATGATCAGAGGAATAACAAAGGAAGCACAAGGAATAATTCAGATGAAATGAACCAATTCATCTTGAAAAATAGAAATTATCACAACTCTTAAAATATGAAATAGAGCCTTGAGAGAGCCTTAAACTGGAAGGAAATTTATAATTCAGTATTTTAAAGAGAAAGAGAAATTTTCAAGACTAGATGGATCCAGTGGAGAAAGCTACCAAATGTTTAACAGGCTGGAAAGATGGTTTAGTGGTTAAGGTGCTTGCCTACAAAACCTAAGGACCCAGGTTTGACTCCCCAGAACCCATGTAAGCCAGATGCACATGGTGGCACATGCCTCTGTAGTGTAATTGCATGGCTGGAGGTGTGCCCATCCACTCTCTCTCAACATAAAGTTTGGAGAGATTTTTTAAAAGAAGAAGAATGTATAACAACTGCCCACAATGGCTTTCAGAGACTGCTGAGCATTTCTGTGAGCCAGGTAGGCACCATATCATCTTCAATTATCTCTCTTAACTCATTTACTCCTTTTAAGAACTCAATAATGTAAGTTCTACTGGCATTCCATCATCTAGGGAAAATGAACACAGAGCTCCAACAACAAAGCTAGGGCAGAGCATTTTAGGACCCTGCCAAAGCTCCTGGTGTTGAGCCTATGTTACCTTAAATTACAGAGCTTGACATGGAGTCACTGATCAATGGGCATTTGAATCCTATCAGATGCAGAGATTTCTTACCTATTACAAAGTTTACTTTTGAATTTCCCTTTTGAGAAGGAAATTCAGATCACACTAGAATACACTAGAGTATACCATTATCATGATGCCATGCCTTCAGAATGTCCTGGGAACAAGAAAATTGGGGGCACTACTTTACTTTCTATCCTAAATAGAAATGTATGTGCTATTTAAATAAAATGGAAGCTATGCCTGCTGGAACTTCATTCAAGTCTCATCCAATAACAGTTAAAATGTATCTGAGAGAATACACCAGAAGGGAGGTTTGTTATTGGAAATGGTAAGAGCTTCACTATGGAAGAGCCAGCCACACCACTGTAATTACAAGTATCAAGAATCAAAATATTGCTACATTAATTCCCTTGTTTGTTATCTTATGCCTTCAAGACTAATTATACCCCTTCCCATTGATTTTAAGAAGCACCTCATATTGAGCACTGTAGACAAAATTGTGGGATGTGGGTATATAGCTGAATTGTTTCTATTTAGAAATACTGGCATGTTGAAAGTCAACAAATAACAATCAACAAATAACATTTTTCTGACTAGGAAAGTAAAAGAGAAATACATCATGACCAGTGCATAGCTAAATACGATCTCTCTCCCTATAAGGAAAAATTAAATAATTTAATGTTCAATAAATATTTACATATTTTCTACTAAGAGCTTTGACAACTAAATGCTCTTCATTGACTTAGTAATCAGTCCATGAAATGGCTGACAGCAAGTTTTGCCTGAATTTACTACATATTTGCTCCATTCTGTTTTACTAAATATTGGTAGGCAGAGGTCATGTGATATAAGGCTACCATGAGAAGACACAGGGTTTATGAGAGTTTCTGTGGTTAGCAGTGGCTTCAACTAAGGACTCTTGCTATTTCTTCAGAGAGATATCAGACTTCTGCTAGCAGACCAGAGCTCTGGCACACGTAGGGAGGCATTCGCAGCTAGCACTTGTATGAAATTACACCACAGGCTATGCCATTCCTTGGCCTCTCCAATAAGGCCACCCTCCTTTAACATTTCCCATATGTAAGAAGCATTACAAGGTTTTCACTGACTTTGCAAACTGCTGATACTGTTTTCAATAACCACTTGTGTCCACCATCAACCACGAGAGTTGTGGAGGGGTATGCTGCAGTGTGCAATAATCTTGCCAGGTTCCACCTCCTTGCACAAAGGGTATTCTCTATGTAGGCACAGATTTTCCTCCTAAGCTCACATGGTGCGTTGGAGACAACAAAGCTAGATGTGAACTCTCGGGTGGTTCTTGTCCTTCCACCTCCACTTTTGTGTCACTGCTCTGTGCAGGAACGGCTGTCGGAACGAAGGGTGTGCACCATTATCATGATGCCGTGCTGCTGCCTTCGGACTGTCCTGGGAACCCGCTCCCAAGTGTTCAGAATCGAGCGTCCCCGCTGTCTTGATATGTAACTTTCAAAATTAGTCTCATGCAATAAACATGTGCTGGCTACATTCAGCAGGTTTATTCTTGCAAGTAAATGGTTAACCATGAAGCATAACAGATTCTGTACTTGGGCTTTTGTTGTCTTGGTTTTTGTCAGGTTTGATTCCCCAGGGCCCATGTAAAGCCAGATGCACAAAGTGGCACATGTGTATGGAGTTCGTTTGCAGTGGCTGGAGGCCCTGGTGCACCAAGTCTCTCTGTCTTCTATTTCTCTCTGCTTGCAAAGAAATAATATTTTAAATAAATAAATAAAAAGCAGCTTGTAGAAGGAAAGGGTTTATTTTGGCTTACAGACTCAAGGGGAAGCTCAATGATCACAGGGGAAAATATACCACATTCCTGACATCTCCCCTGGGTCTCTACTACAACCCATGGTACATCCTCATGGCTCTACACAGGGACTCTCAACAATGTTGCTTCACATGGACATTTCCAAACAAAAAACATTGCAAATCCAATGGACCTCTCTTTCCTGCATTTGCTATACTCAATAGTAGCAAAAGGGGTACTAACTTGTTAATCCAGGGAGGAATAAGATGACTTTGAAAGAGCAGGTCACTCTTTCAGCATTCAGGCTCCTTACTTACTTGAGAGTCCACATTCTTTCTGCTGTACCAATGTGGATCAGCTGGCCTAATCTCCATGATTGTAATCCCTCAACCCTCAAACAATTGCAGCGGAACCAAGCTGTTGTCTTTAGCCCAAAGCTTTCTCTTTTTTTTTATTAATTAGTTTTGTATTCAGCAAATACAGCCAGTTTGGTAACATTATTAGGCTCATCCGTGACCTACCCCCTCCCCTTGGCTCCACCTTGTTGATGTGTATGGGTCATGCATTGTGGAGTTAGCCCTCAGTTATGGGTAGGATAAATGTCTTTGCATATCATGACCCAACATGTGGCTCTGACATTCTTTCCACCTCCTCTTCCGCAAAATTTCCCTGAGCCATGTTGGGTTCATTTTTGGTCTGCTTCAGTGATGAGATGTTGGGGACTTCTGATTTGGTAAGAGTTGATTTTTCTCTGTGTTGATCATCTTCACCCTTGTGCTGGTATCCGGTTCACCCTGGCTTGTTTCACCAATTTTTCTTAGTTTCAGCCGGGGCCCTTTTGAGGTATGATGGGGTAGCCAAAAGCTTTCTTTCTGTGCCATATCCATCTGCTCACATCAGTCCATTTCTATGCAATGCAACCCTGCACAAGCTCTCAGGACCCAGAAAGAAGCAATAAACCTCTCATGCAAACTGCTTCTAGTCTATTCTATACCAAGTTCTTTCTTCCCCTTATAAGCCAAACCTCATAGTCCATACACAGTTCTTATTGCATTCAGGTCTTTCAGCTTTGACCAGAATACACCAAGCTGTACTTAACAACTCTGCAAGGCATCTCTTAGCCCAAGGTTTCAAATTCTTCCACATCCCTCCCTCAAATCAGATTGAAACACCAAAGCCACACAGTCAGATGTCTAACAATAATGACCCTACTTCTCTGTAGTAATTTTACTGTTGCAGTCATCTTCATGTTGCTGAGAGAAAGCACCTGACCAAAAGCAGCTTGTAGGAGGAAAGGTTTATTTTGGCTTACAGACTCAAGGGGAAGCTCCGTGGTGTCAGGGAAAACATGGCATGAGCAGAGGCTGGACATCACCTCCTGGCCATCATCAGGTGAACTGCAGCATCAAGAGAGTGTGCCAAACACTGACATGGAAAAGCTGGTTGTAACACCCATGAGCCCGCCCCCAGCAACACACCTTCAACAAGGTTCTAATTCCCAAATTTCCATCAGCTGAGGATCTAGCATTCAGAACACATAAGTTGTGGAGGACACCTGAATGAAACCGCCATAACCCTGTTCTGAGGATCCTAGGCAATGCCCCTCAGAGGCAAATTAAAGAAAAATCCAGCTGGGCGTGGTGGCGCATGCCTTTAATCTCAGCACTTGGGAGGCAGAGGTAGGAGGATTGCCATGAGTTCAAGGCCACCCTGAGACTTCATAGTGACTTCCAGGCAAGCCTGGGCTAGAGTGAGACCCCACCTCAAAAAAAACAAAAAAAGAAAAATCCACCATCTGCCTGCTTCTGCCCTTCTCCACTTTTTCTCTACAACCCTTCCCTTAAATAAGACCTGAAAACAGTGTAACTGTTCATTTTTCCAGGAAGAAGTGGTTCTCATAGCACTTGACAGGAAAGCTAAGACCTAAGGAAAGGAATTACAATGCTAGCTTCTGACTTCACAAAGAAAGACTACACTGTACACTAGACTGGCTCCCAATGTAATCTTATGCTCTCTGCTTAATCAGATTGAAAGCTGTAATTAAAAATTATGGTTGTCTAGTTCCTTAATGTGACTGCAAGTTCCCCAAAGACTTTCCATCCCATCCAAGCAAACAGCAGAAAACCTGCAATGAACTTCTATCTGATATAACCAAGGATATAACCAGCAAAACAGATCAAAAATGGAAGGCATGAATTGAATGCTCTAAACCTCCATAGCAGAAGCTGTCTCTAAAATGTCATCGGTGAAAGAAAATATCAGACAATATGGCTTCCCGCTAGGCACCCAAATCTAATCAGTGACAGGTATAGCCTTGATAGGTTTTCCCTGTTCTCTCCCTATGCTCACCCCCAGGTACATTTCCATTATAATAAAATGTGCTCTGGGGTCATTCATTTATTAAATCCTTTTTTTTTTCTTCCCCACATTCTAAAGCTCTCATGTTGGTGAATAAATAGCCATTTTTAAGGTTTGTAGAGAAGAATGAGTCTCAGTCCCTCTTAGAACTTTCTAAATACATGTAATGCTTTTATATCTTGTATTTCTAGTTCACTTTCCTTTTTGTAAAGTTCCATCCTGGGTACCAGAAAGACTTTTTTTTTTTCTCTTTTTTTTCTCAACTTTATTAAACAGTTTCCATGATTATAAAAAATATCCCATGGTAATACCCTCCCTCCCCCGCTTTTCCCCTTTGAAATTCCATTCTCCATCATATCCACTCCCCATCTCAATAAGTCTCTCCTCTATTTGGATGCCATGATCCTTCCCTCCTCTTATGATGGTCTTGTGTAGGCAGTGTCGGGCACTATGAGGTCATGGATATCGAGGCCAATTTTTGGCTGGAGGGAGCACATTGTAAGGAGTCCAACCCTTCCTTTGGCTCTTACATTCTTTCTGCTACCTCTTCCTCATTAGACCCTGAGCCTTGGAAGGTGTGTTCGAGATGTTACTCAGTACTCTAGTTACTTCTTTCCAGCACCATGATACCTTCTGAGTTGTCCCAAGGTCACTGCCATCTGAAAAGAGAAGATTCTCTATCCAAAGTGAGAGTAGCATTAATACAAGGGTATGAATATTAAGAGAAGTGCTTACTGGGCAGTTTGATAAGCATAGTATATACACGTATCCAGACATCAGCAGATATTACAACCCTAGGGCTCATGACTACCCCTGTTTTAAGTTTTCAGTATCAGGGATGTATTCCCTCCCATGGATCAGGCCTCAAATAAATAGGCATTTTTAAGGTTTGTAGAGAAGAATGATTGTCAGTCCCTCTTAGAATTTTCTAAATACATGTAATGTTTTTAAATCTTGTATTTCTAGCTCACTTTCCTTTTTGTAAAGTTCCATCCTGGGTACCAGAAAGACTTTTTTTTGACTAGATGACAAGAGCAACTTCGGTTTCCAAAGATGAGACTAATAACAATACCCTTAAACAAACACGAACAGCAGCAGAGGCTCCCTCCAGAAAGCAATTTCCCCTAAAACATCTAGGGAAACTGGCTACAGGGCAATTTCAAAATCTGAGGAAATGATGAACTTTTGAATTTAGGGAGACATCTAAACTCAGAACAAGAAAACAAAAGCATCCAAGCAAGTAGCATTTTCTCCTTTGTCATCCCTTTGGAAAGTTTGTCCTGGCACTGACACAAGGAAGTAATGACTCCATCCTCAGCCTGACAGATGGCAGGCACGGAATGGCTCTAATGTTCTCTGAAAGTGAGGAAGAATAGCTCCGTGGAGCCTAATTTAACATGATAGCGGCTGCCCTTTCTCTCCACCACCTCTTGCATAGCAGCCCTGTACATAGTTCCAAGAGCTACATCTTAAGGTCTGGCAGAGCAGCAACTGGGGTAATCCTTATGGATAAGGAGGGTCCTGGAGTTATTTTCTGAGCCCCCTTTCTACCTGGGATCCTCCTCCAACACATACAATTCAAAGTTTTGGTCATAGTAAAGTGAGTTGCTTATAGTGGGTTAGTTTCAACATTTCATATATTCTTTTAGTATGAGACATTAGAGAATTTTTATGGGCAGTTTTGTTGTTGTGTTGTTTAGTTTTTTGTTGTTGTTTCTTTTCCTGAGGGACTATAGGCAAAACACTAAAAGGGAGTCATGTGTTTCAAACTTCCTCCCTCAGGTAGCTTCTTTAGAGTGAGCACTGATGGGGGAAAAATTACTCTGAAGTTGGTGGGAATCACTTGCCCATGGCTGAACAACCACCTGTAGAGTTTTAGAGAATCCTAATGCAAGAGCTGTGTGGTGGTTTGAACTAAGATATTTAAACATTTGAGCTCTGCTGGTGGTTAGGGAGATTGTGGCACCTTCGGGAGGCGGAGACTTGCTACAGAAAGTGTGTCAATGAGGATGGCCCATGCTACCTGGCCCAGGACCTATACTTTCTCTGCTTCCAGAACAACGCGTTGCTAGGTCTTCCCCTACCATGACCAAACTTCCCCTTGAAACCATGAGTGAACTTAAACCCTTTTCCTACTATAAGTTGCTTCTGATCATGTATTTATTTGTCCACAGCATTGAGAAAGCAACTGATAAGGCTGCAATCTAAGGCCAGTAAACCAGAGAGTCTCTCCAGGTGGAACTTGAGCATCAGTAGTTTTTAAAGCTTACCAGGTGTTTCCAAAAAGCAGGCAAGGCATGCAAAAAGCACTGCATTTTAAAATTTCAACAAGTTTCTATGAGTCAATTTACAAAGGTTAATTCTTATAAATTTACTCCTATTCTGTGTCCCCATGACACTGGGTTTATCATTCTTAGGGTTTTCTCTCTTTTTCTGGTGGTCTCAGACTCTCTAAGGCTTATGTTAATGTTCTGGGGTTGGTCTGTGATAGGTAGCATACCCTCCTACCTGCATACCTCAGAGACATTAAGGGATACACTGTGCTAATAATGCAGTTCTGAATTGTGGGATATCTCTAGACCAACCTGCTAGTCAGAAGTCTAAAGGCAAGAGGCCCGTACCTGCATGGCTGGTACCTTTCTGTCATGCTGCCACCTGGCTCCAGTGAGGAGGTTATGCACAGCTGCTCCATTCTTCTCTCTAGAAGGTTGAGCTACAGAGAAGCTTTTATCTTCCAAAAGGCCTGATATGTTCCTCACAGACTCAGACTCCATCTACCACCATGCTGGTGGGCTTTGGGGACCACCAATCTACATGCTTTTGTGCTTATTTTGCCTCTGTTCATCCTAGGCTAACCTTTCTTTCCTATATCCTGCAAATACTTGCCTCACCCACGAGGCTGTACCTACTCTTACCATCAATCGTTCCCACCCACAGCTGCAATCAGTTGCTATAAAGATGGTTCAAGCCTTCTAGTGACCTATAAGAACTGGGAAAAACAAAGAGAGGAACCTAGCCTTTCTCTTATGCACAGCAGGTGCTCATAAATGCTGATTGGACTAAGACCTCCAGTTGTAAAGTCACCACCCACCTTGACCCTAACAAAGGAAAACCACCAATGGGGCTAAGCCAGACAATTTAGTAACAAGGCATAGAAAAGCCATTGAAAGGAATCCAGGGAGAATCAAAGAAAAAGGACTAAAGTGAGTCTCAGAAATGCACAGAGAGCGCAGAGACCTGCAGGTCTAGGAGCAGCTTCGCCTCTCTGGGGCCACCCCTGCTGCTGTGTGGCTGTTCTGTGCTTCATCTCCTTCCTTGGTCCTCTGCTCCGCTAGTGCATGGCCTGCATGGGTCACCCAATAATAGCCGTTTCTTTATTTCTTGAAGCAACTTTACTGGCTCCTCTTAAGCTTGAGAGTGAAAGTCCTCTGGTTACTCCAATATGTTCATGTAGGGAAGCTCTCAAGAACCATGACTGTTACTACAACCAATAAGCACAAATTATTCTGGGAGATGTAATGTCCCCAGGAAATTAAAGTTCACACATAAATATTACTTGTAATGCCTTTATTTCAGAGTGACTCCAAGATGAAATTTTATAGCCTTACAACTGATTTGTAGCTCCAACTCCCAGTAACACTGAATTAAAACACATTATCCTGTACAAAAACCTGGCCTGAGCAATTTTCATTTGAAATTTAAGTTAAGCCACTTAATTTTCACATTTATAGAACAGAGAACAAATGAATATGCTAACACAATTGAGGCAAACAAGAGTTCAGACATTGAGAGAAATGAGCTCTAGTCACATCTCACGTATCTTCAGGCTGCAGAGCTGACAACTGCAGTTGACATCAGGAGGTCAGACAGAAGAAGGTAGCTGAGCCTCTAAAATGATGGCACAAGCCACTATGGCAAAGCTCATTCATTTGGATGTGATAAGGACCTAGCAGAGCCTCATTCAGAGACTGTTCACTGGACATAGTGTTCAGTTACACTGCAAATGAGAGGAAGGCTTCTAGAGGCAGACACAAATAGCAGCAAGAAATAACAGGAAATAGTGAGAGAAATGAAAAACTCTCCAACCACTGTGAAGCAAAGAATGAACACACTTAGAGCCACTTATTTGAAAGACTTTAACCAAACTCAGTAGGACCCAAAAGAATTAAAAATATAAATGATAACTTTTGAAATTTTTCCTTTGGCAGGCTCTATTTACAAAAGCAAGAAATATAAGGGGGGGGGGTAAAATCCAGGTAAAGATAAATTAAGCAGAAAGTATATGCTATTTAAAAGAATGATCTGGAGTTGTCTGTATTATGTCCACATAATGTCCAAGGAAGGGACAGATGTACTGTTACAAAGCACCCAAAGTAATCCATATGAAAATACAATGCCTTTCCATCCACACATGATTATAAACACATGAGCCCTTCCTGGAAAAAGTACCTCCATCATGAAGGATTACTTAAGCCAGCTTCTCTGTGTGAGGGCTGCATACTGTGTGCACGTGATCAACTGACTGTGAAAACTTTTTAATTGCCAGGAGACCCAGAGATCAAAATACCTCCCCCAAACCTGTTTTTCTCAAAATATGCATCCTAGATGTCCTGAAAAACTTGCCTCAAAGTACAGATCCTGAATCCTAACTGAAATTGCATGAGTGAGAATCTGTGGGGCAAGGACTAAGGACCGGCACTTCAGCACAGTCCCCCCACCCCACCACAGAGTGTCTGAGAAGGTCCCAGGCACCCAGGACATCCTCACCTTGAAGCACAGGCTCAGCCACTAGACAAGAACATACAGGCCAGGTCTATGAATTAATGCTTTCTATTCCTAACATGCCCTGCAAGGCTGTATTCCTGACATTGGCATTTCTTATCCTACACAGTAAATAACAAGTGTGGACTTTGATCATATTTGCATAATTTTAGAAAACCTAACAAACCCTAACCAATTCTAAAAAAGACCATAAGACTTGGAAAGCATATATACACAGCTTGAAGCTATAAATGCCTGCAGATAAAAAAAATACTGAGTAAGGAAGAGTGTTTGATTCAAGTATAGAGAATTACTTGGGAATGAATTAAGAAAAGCATCTAAAAGGCAGAATGCACAAAAGTAAATGTATGAAAACTTAGCTGGGATGTTTAGGCCATTGCTTAACACACTGGAAGCAGAGGCTGAAAAATACTGGCTGGCAAACATGTTTGGACGGCAGAAGATTTTAAACAATTCTGAATTTGTTGCCAACACATGAAAATTGAGATCTCATTTTAATTTCTTTCATTCTTGTCATTTCCTGGAAAGATTAAAAATGACAGAACCAGAGAAAAGAGCCACATGGCCCCAGTGCTGGAGCTGGGAAGCCACTACTTACCCTCAGCCAGCTCCCCATTATCCGGCATATGTAGCTAGAGCCTCAGCGTGCTTCCCTAATTGGAATAGTTGCCAGGACCCTGTGTTGGCCACCCTGGCTTCAAGGAATCACACACAAATCCAGCCCCTCTTTGCCTCACTCTATTACTAGTAAAAATTCCTGCCAAAAATATGCTTTCCTACCATGCACAGGTAAGAAACAAATCAGGAACTGAGCATGGTGAAACACACCTCTAATCACAGCATTCAGGAAGCTATCACAAGTTCGAGGATAGCCAGAAGGAAAGAAAGAAATCAGATGTATGCAAATTTCTCAGAATTTACAATAGAGTTCTTACCCTTAGAGGACCACTGGACACTGCTGAGGAGCTTTGAAACATACTAATTCTGGGGTGCACCTGGGGCTTTGGGATGAAATAAAATCCACCAAGTAACTTTAATGTACAACCAAGGTTGAGAATTCTGGCCTTCAGAGGCCAGAATTATTTTAGCACAAAGGGTAACTTTTATTCCAAAATCAATCTCCAAATACAAATTCCTTGACTCTCACCTCCATAAAAATTCACTTACTTTTTGCAAAGAAACTTATTCCAAATTCAAAAAGAAGGTCAAAGAAATGCTCTAGTTACTACCACTCACTTTCCTTCCTACATAGCTGAACAGCAAAATACCAAGGAAATGAAGGGAAAATATCCAAAGGGAAAAGTCGGGGTACAAACAGCTGAAGCAAAGCAAGAGGGGGTTAAGGTGACAGTGTGTATTAGGAAGTATAATTGCTTTGAAATTTATTAATACACTAAGAAGAAAAACTTTCAAATTCTAAAGTAAGGAACAATTTCTCTAACACTTTGCAGTAATGGCCCAATTGGCCACCTAGGCACAAGCTTTCTGTTAAGTCCTGGGTGTGCACTTAGACTCTGGATTCCCATCATGGGAAATGCAAACTACAGTCATCTAATTTTCAAACAATATCACCACCCTGCATGGTAGTTGAGAAGTAGATTCTCAACAATGATGTAACTGAGTCTGTAAGTGTTTGCCTAGCATGCAGGAAGCCCTGGGTTGGAGCCTAATACTGCATAACACCTGGTGTGATGACTTCCAGCACTGAGGAAGTGAAAGGAGTATCAGAAGTTCAAAGTCATTCTCAGCTTCATAGGGAGTATGAGGTCAGTTTAGCCTACACAAAACTGCCAAAAGAAAGAGGAGGCAGAAAGAATATAAGAGTGAAAAGAAGGGTAGAACATTGTAAATGTGTTCTTACAGACACAAAATGGCCTGAATATCCATGACCTCACAGTGCCTGACACTACCTACACAAGACCTTCATAATAGGAAGAAAAGATGACGACATCAAAATAAAAGAGAGAGTGAGTGAGAGGGGAAGGGGATATGATGGAGAGTGGAGTTGTGAAGGGAAAAGTGTATGTGTGTGTATGTGAAGGGGGATTACCATGGTTTGTTGTCTATAATTATGGAAGTTGTCAATAAAAAATTTTAAAAAACAATCTTTTAAACTGCCAAAAGAAAGGAGGAAAGGAGACAGAGAAAAAAGAAAGTAGATAAAAGTGCATACTCAAGATGTTTTCACATAATAATGGATTCTATTTAGTACACTTCCATCATAGAACAGGCCCAGTGCTAGGAACTTCCTAGACATGGTCTCAGTTAAGTCCACCACCTCATTGTTTTGTACAAAATTAGCTTTGGAAAGATTTTAAATGATATGCATGATCAGAAAATAGTAGGAGGCAGCACTCAGATTTAAAACCAGTGTCGATTTGTCTGACTCTTAAACCCAAGTACTTCAAACAAAACTATGTTGTTTAGTCATAACCCACAAGCAGAAAGACCTGAGTCTACATATTCCCACTTTGCCATGAAAACAGGGGGAAGTGATTTGCTCCACACCACTCGTAGCAGGAGTGACAGAGCCCCCCATGTTCCTCCCAACCAGAGTTCACATGTTACTTCATTGAGCTATCCTGGTTCCCGAGAAGCTTAAACATTGGAGTGCATATAGCTCAGCTTCAACACAGGTCTAGCATGTTGACTTTCTTTTTCATTCTCTGAAATAAGTACCAGGGTGACAATGTTAGTTGTTCCAGAATCCTCTCCTAAATCCAATGAATGATGGTGCTGATAACAAAGGAGCACAAGGTCCCTCCAAGGCCTTTACTCTGGCCGTGGCTACACTGCCACAATCACAGAAAATCAGAAAACCAGCAGGACATCTTGAAGCATAGATATCAACTCATTAATGCTTTCCCCTTTATTCATAAATTTATAAAGAGACCATGTCATTTAAAAAAAAGACAGTTAAAAGATCTCCTCCCACAAGTCCCGCTGTTGGAATCAGGCCCCAAAGGGACTGTGTCACTCTGCTTGTGGCAGGAAGGCCTCCTCTTCTTCATGATGCTGATGCTGTATCCTGAGGCTTGTATCCAGGAACTGTGCCTAGGAGGCCAAGAAGCGATTCTTGAAAAAAGAAAGTAGACATGGTTATAGCTCACCTGAAAGAGAAAGCAACCAGGCTTTATCACCTAATAAACACATGTTGACAATCAATACTTATTTGCCCTCTTTTCTGAAGCAACTCCTGAGAGTCACTTGAATTCTATCACTACAGATAGTTCTTAAAAAAAATTACATTCCTACCTCCTAATGATCTTCGAACAAAGCAAGCACCTCATTTTATTAAGTCCAACTACCTAGAGGAGCTGATTCAAAGAGTTGTTTAAAATATAGCTAAAATTGAGGTCTTAATCTTTTCAATGTGATAGAACTCTGCTATGTTATCAAACCTCACCAAGCTTCTCTCCCAATTTGTTTTGCCAGTGGAAAAAACAAACATATGTCAAAGCTATTTGTTTAATTCAGAAGTGACAGGAAATCAAAAATCCATCAAATGGATATGTCAGCAGCAACACCACAAGCGCACTGGTTAGCAAGATTTATGTGCCTCCATTTTTGCTCACAACAAAATAACCTTCTAATCATTCTAATCCTCAAATGCCTACTTGGACAAGCACATCAGAGTACAAGGATGTAACTCATTTTTGCATGTGTATGTGTGTGGAATACATGTGTGTGCCTATGTGGGTATGTAGGTGTGAATGCACCAGCGTGCATGTGAAGGCCAGAGATCAATGCGAGAAATATCCTCAGCCATTCTCCAGTGTACTTTTTGAGACAGGGTCTTTCTCACTGCACCCGGAGATCACCAGTTCAACTAGGTTAGCTAGCCATTAAGACCTCAGGAATATCCTGTTTCTGCCTTCCAAGTGTAAGAACTACAAACCCATGCCACTATGGCTAGCATCTGTGTGGGTACTGGGGCCCCACAAACAGCAAGTACTTCACTGACTGAACTATCTCCTCAGTCCCTAAGGATGTCACCTTTAATGCTGGGTAGCAACACAGAGAATGTGGCTAAGCATTCTGTGTGAATTTAAACCATACAAATTTGATATGTGTTATGATATAAAAGAATTACTATTTCCTCATGCACATTTATACAAACCTACAAAATGTCTTTTAAAATTTAGAATTGCAAAATTCCAAAGCTACATGACTTATAAACATTACAAACACTACTTCACACCACAATGACACTTTTTAATGTGCTCACAAATGCCTAATATATGTGCATTATATCTTATTGCAATTTTAGTGACTATTGGTATTAATAATTTTTTTTTTTTTTTTTTTTTTGGTTTTTCGAAGTAGGGTCTCGCTCTAGCCCAGGCTGACCCAGATGCATATGTAGTCTCAGGGTGGCCTCAAAATCACACCTACCTCTGCCTCCTAAGTGCTGGGATTAAAGGCATACACCACCACGCCTGGCTTGTGTTAGTATTTTTAATTTCATTGTTATCATTTTAATACTCACTTATGCCCTAAGATAGTATCATTAAAGTCTCCACGAAATGAGAGCATTACAACTAATGCAGGGAAAATAAACTGTCAAACTATGAACTTCAGAACAGGGCTCAGATGTGATCAATGTCTTATTTTAAAAAGGCTATACAATCACCACAACAGTCCTTGATGTTTATTTAGAAAACTATCTTAGGATGCAACTAACCTTTCCTTAATGGGGTTCACAATAAATAATTTGGGCATTGAGAGCTGTATGGTCTCTGTCACACCTATTCAAGTCTGTTGTTACATCTCTGAACACAATGAGGAGAATAAATATATTCCAATAAAACTTTATTGATAATAGCCAATAGCAGCCTTATAGGCTATGGTTTCTTGAGCCATACTTGCCCTCACTTTTTTGTCGTTGTTGCTTTGGTTGGTTTTGAAACTGTTTCACACTGTAGCAAGCTATCCTGGAACTCACTCTGTAGCCTAGGGGTGGTGATGAGCTCTTAGCAATGGTCTTGTCTCGTTCTCTTGAGTAATGGCCTCTTTTCTTTTAATGTAGCACTTACAACTCATACAACAAGTAGTTCCTCCCATACCTATGACTATCTCTACATTTTCCATAATGCTATTGTTGAGAAAATAAAAGGTTCCAAATGGAAGTATCACAAGCCACAAAAACTGTTAAAACTGTTAAGAAAATAAGAAGGAAAGGAATATGGTGGCAACATGACTATAATACTAAAGCCTCAAAATTTTCTATATCACATTTATAGTTATGGTTACATAACTAATTATCTGTCTAAACTCACAAAATGACACACTATAAAGTTGAAAATTAAATCATCAATTTAACTATAAATATTAATAATACCTCCATGAAGTTGATTTGGGAAACAGCTTACAGCCTCAATAGTAGCCTTTATTTATAGCAATTCTAGATTTATATGCTAGTATATATCCTCCATTTTATGTTGGTTCCTCTGAGGAACTGTTCATGAATTTAGAGAACTGAACTATGTAATTAATGCAATGTGGCAATGACTGCATTAAATGCCATTGTTCTCTTCTGAAGTCCTTGCAGCTAGACCACCAGATCTCACCAGAGATGGAGAAAACTGTTTTCTGCCCACAGTGTAAAGCCCAAGTTCATAGCTTAGCCTTACATGGTAGGAAAGGAAGAAGGGAGGGAGGGAGGGAAGAAGGGTGGAAGGAAAGACGGAGAGAGGGAGAGAAGAAGAAGGGTGGAAGGAGTGAGGAAGGAAGAAGGAAGGAAAGGAGGGAGGGAAAGAAAAAGAAAAGGAGAGAGAAAAGGAGGGAGGAAGGAAAAGAAGGATATATAGAGAAATAAAGAAGGAAGGAAGAAAAGAAAGAAAGCAAGGAAGCAAGAAAAAAAGAAAGAGAGAAAAGAAAGTAGGTCCTGCTGTAAACATGTCTAATTTGCTAATGCCTCTAAAATCACTTTAAACCAAAACTGATTTCAAACCACAAGGCCCTGAGTGCCAAGTGCTGCGCCTCATTTCCGTTGCATTGCTCTAGTATGGAGCCCGTCTACAGCCAAATAAGCAAGAAGAAAAAGGGAAGGCAACAAAAGCATGTGATGCTAAAACCAGGAGAAAGATACAGAAGATCATTCTTCTAACTGATTGAAAAGTTAACTGAACACAGCTTTGTCAAACCCAATTTCTTAGTGCAATAGCGCTGACTCTCTCTGTCTCTGCCTCTGTCTGGGGGGTTCAGGTGCCCATCCCAGAACCTGGAGTGGGGCCTGCCATTCTATGTTTAACAGATCCTCCAATGTTTCTGGTGTTCATTAGAGTTTCAAAACTACTATTTATGTTTGGAAACCAAAGATATATGCATTTCTGACATACAAACAAAAGTGCAGGCTCCACTCGAAGTGAACGTAAGGACTGCTGTGGTTAGAAAGGCCCAAAGGAAGCCATGACAGCTGCCTCTGCCCAAGAAAAGTGCTGCAGTCAGGTTCACATTGCTGGCAGAAATCACCCAACCAAGAGCACCTTGTGGGAAAAAAAAGGTTTACTTTGGCTTACAGACTCGAGGGGAAGCTCCATGATGGCAAGGGAAAACGATGGCATGAGCAGAGGGCGAACACCACCTCCAGGCCAACATCAGACGGACAATATCGGCACGACAGTGTGCCAAACAGGCAAGAGGAAACTGGCTATAATACCCATAAACCTGCCCCCAACAATACACTGTCTCAAGGAGGTTTCAATTCCCAAATCTCCATCAGCTGAAGACCCAGCATTCAGAACACCTGAGTTTATGGGGGACACCTGAATCAAACCACCACATTCTGTCCCTGGTCCCCATAAACTGATAACCATACATGATGCAAAATGAAATGCAGCATTCAGTCAAACTTTAAAAGTCCCCATAGTTCTTATAAATCCTAATGATGTTCAAACATTCCCATAGTCGAAGATCTTTTTAAAAACATTTTTTTATTTTTATTTATGTATTTGAGAGTGACAGAGAGAGAAGGAGGCAGAGAGAGAGAGGGGGAGAGAATGGGCACACCAGGGCCTCCAGCCACTGCAAACGAACTCCAGACACGTGCGGCCCCTTGTGCATCTGGCTAACATGGGTCCTGAGGAATCGAGCCTCAAGCCGGGGTCCTTAGGTTTCACAGGCAAGCATTTAACTGCTAAGCCATCTCTCCAGCCCACGTCTAAGATCTTTTAACTGAGCCAAAAAATCCCCCCAAAAGCCACAATAACACAGAATAAACACTCACACTGCAAAAGGTGGCATTGGGCATAGCAAAGAAATCTTCAACCAATACAATATTTAAAACAACCAGGGCAAACTTCAAACTCTGTAGCTCAAAATCCAACTCTAGCCAGTGACAAATTTCCAAGTCTGATAATTCTAACCAGCAACAAGTGTCTAGAGTTCCAATTTACCCCCCCCCCAGCTAGTTTACTCACAGTCCTGGAAAACTTCATCTGGGGCTGGCACCTCTCCTTAACAGCCATCCTGTAGTCTGGGCATCTCCACTGGGTCTCCACTGCAACCCATAGTCCATCTTCATGGCTCCACTGGGTCTCCATGAAGGCAATCGTTAGCTGACCTACTTCACACTGCCCATGGTGGTTTCCAAAACACAAGACCATGTTGCAAATTCAATGGCCCTCTCTTTACTGCATTTCTATACTCCATAATACCAGGTGGGGTGCCAATTTGTTAATGGGGGGACAGAATAAAGCAGACTTTGAAGAACAGGACACTCCTTTAGCATTCAGGCCCCTTCAAAAGACTGCATTCTTTCTGTTGTCCCAGTGAGGTCAGCTGGCCCAATCTCAATGGTTGTAATCTCTCATAAAATTATAGCTGAATGGGCAGAAGTTTCAGCCCAAAGATTTCATTTCTGTGCTATATCCCTCTGCTCACACCAGTCCATTTCTACACACTGCAACCCTTCACAGCTTCTCAGGACACAGGCATAACAGCAAGCCTCTCACACAAACTGTTTCTAGCCCAGTCCAGGCAAAGATCTTTCTCACCCTCTCAAGCCAAACCTCACAATACACAGTGCTTATTGCATTTGGGTCTTTCAACTCTGACCAGAATAGTCCATCAAGCTGAACTTACAGCACTTCAAGGCATCTCTTAGGCCATGATGCCAAATCCTTCCACATTCCTCTCAAAAATCAGGTTCAAAAGGCCAAAGCCACAAAGTCAGGTGTCTAGCAGTAATGAAGTGCTGACCTGCCTTCAAAAATTATACCTAGGGCTGGAGAGATGGCTTAGCGGTTAAGCGCTTGCCTGTGAAGCCTAAGGACCCTGGTTCGAGGCTCAGTTCCCCAGGTCCCACGTTAGCCAGATGCACAAGGGGGCGCACGGTCTGGAGTTCGTTTGCAGAGGCTGGAAGCCCTGGCGCGCCCATTCTCTCTCTCTCCCACTATCTGTCTTTCTCTCTGTGTCTGTCGCTCTCAAATAAATAAATAAATAAATAATTTAAAAAAAATATACCTAGAGACTGTGGAGATTTTAATGACTTGGGAGACACAAGAGTGATAGTTTAACTCTTCTATGTGGCAGAAGACAGATGAATCTTAGAGAATGACAGTGACTGACATGAGCTTAATCAACTGCTAACTCCAATTGCAGCTGCTATACCAGATGTGGTATCCATGCTTGAGCTAATTAACACATCTCCTGGTACCTGGTATGCAACTATTGATCTAGAAAATGCTTTTTCTTCCCTATCTGTCCATAAGACCCAACAGAAGCAATTTGCTTTCAGCTGGCATACCTTCATTGTCCCACCTCAAAGGCATATTAAGTCTCCAGTGCTGCGTCATAACTTAAGCTTGCAGAGATCTGAATTTCCATCATGTCCACAGGGTATCACACTATTCCATTACATTGATGACATTTTTCTGATTGGACTGAATGGGCAGGAAGGAGCAACCATTCTGAACTTGCTAGTAAGCATTTGTATAATAGAGGATGACAAAAAACTTCAACCAAAATTCAAGAACCTTTTACCTTAGTAAAATTTCTAGGAGCCATCTGGTGTGGGGCATGCAGAGACAGCCCTGAAGGACAATAGAGATGGTAAAACTTTGCAGTGGGCTATGGTTTCACATTTGCTTAGAAGAAAAAATGGTCAGCTGTACTATATACTGATTCATGAGATATGGCCAATGCTGAAGAGTCAGACTTATGAGAAACAGGATTAGAAAATGGGTGAGAACAACAACAAAAAACATATATTTGGGGAAGAGGTATCTGGATAGACTTCTCCAAATGGACAAAGAAAATTAAACATAGTTAAAGTTTCAAATGGGGATGATAGAGTAAGTGCCCACAAGACAACCACAACTATTAGAGGCATTGGCACCATTAAGAAAAACCTTACACTTTACAATGGGACAATAGGAAAGGTACCTGAGAGCAAAATCCTGCTCACTGACATCTTCAACTTGTACAAATACAAACTTACTTGAAAGGAGAGAGCCTCAACTGAGAATGTCACTTCCCTGCAGCCTGTGGAAGTGTTTTCCCAGGTTCAGCAGCAAGTGGTTGTGTTCCTTGCACAGAACTCCAGAGCAGGCTGTATGTGAAGCCGTGAAGTGTGAGTGGAGCTGCCTGAGAGGCAGCAGTGGGAAGCATGGGGCTACCAAGCCTGCGGGGCACGATGGCTTGAGGAGCCCCAAAAGCCAGGCATGGAGTTTCCGGGTTTAGTCTTTGCAATGTTGGGCTCTGTCTTGCTTGGCTGCTATTTATATTGAAAGTATGTAACTATTTTTTTTTTTTTAATTTTACAGGGGCTCACAGAAGAATTTTAGAAAAGAATAGGATTTGGAATTTTTCAGATTTTAGAATATTTGCACATACATAATGAGATTTCCTGGGAATAAAACCCAAGTATAAACATGAAACTAATTTATTTTCCATAAAGACCATATACTCATAGCTTGGAGGTAATTGTACTTTTGGTATAGCTGTGTTTTGACTGCCACCTAGCACACGAGGTCAGGCATAAGATGTTCCATTTGCAGCACCATGTCAACATGTAAGAAGTCACAGATTTGGGAGCACTTCTTGTTTGGGGCTTCCATATTGGCTTCTACATGAATAAGATGTATTTGTTTCACTGTCCAATCAACATGCTCCTTTCCTGTTATGGTTGCTGTTCCAGTTACAGTTTTAGAGTTCTCCTTTTATCATTCTCAGAAAAATCAAAGTAAGCTTTAGCTAATCCTGACTGCAGTCTTTACAAATCTATGTCACCTTGAGGGTCCCAATCATGGTAGATTATCCTGAATAGTTTTAGCAATTTGAATGCAGTTGGAACCCAATGCATAATACAAAACTGCTCTGAAAGCGAAAGAACCAAGCAAATAAAGCTACTTAACAGATAACAAAACACCTGTGAAATAGTATTCTATAGGAATCACTGGGAATCCTGCAGCATGAATAGCCCAGAAAGGATGATATACAATGCCAGGTTTAGAAGCATGAAAACATGGCT
Source organism: Jaculus jaculus (assembly GCF_020740685.1). Taxonomy (NCBI): domain Eukaryota; kingdom Metazoa; phylum Chordata; class Mammalia; order Rodentia; family Dipodidae; genus Jaculus; species Jaculus jaculus. The sequence continues at coordinate 38,824,181 of NC_059114.1, read as the reverse complement.
TTAGTAACTAATTCAGATTTTGCTTTTGGTACTCACTGATTATTCCTTATTTGGCTAAGGGGGCACCACACTGTTCCTTCAGCAGCATCTCCATTATTCTAATTCCCTATGGAGAAAAGAAGAAAAGATCAAAATGCCATATTTCATAGACAAGCACTGTAACATTTATCACAACCTTTCCCTCCAGGGAACCCAGTCCTCACTATATATTCATTTCAGAAAGTAGGCTCATAGTCATTCCTGACATTCTTTTTTTAAAAAAACAATATTTCACTCAGCAGTTCTCCAAATGTGCTTGAACTACTTGGGAGTCAGGCAGAGCAGAGTTTAGGATCTGCTCTTTAACATCAAGAAACAACCAGAGGCACTAGTGAAACAAACAGATCTCAAAAGATGAAGTACAAATGGCCAATAAACATAAAAAATGTTCAACCTCACCAGCCATCAGAGAAATGTGAATCAAAGACATATTGAGATTCTATCTCACCCTACTCAGAACGGCAGTCATTAAGTAACAGCAAATCCCGGCCACAATTATGACAAAAAGGGAACCCTTGTACACTTGGTAGAAATGCAAACTAATCTAGCCACTGTGAAAGTCAGTATGGAGGTTTCTCAAATACCTAAATATTTCAATGAATTATCACCTCACTGAAGTTAGAATGTTACTATGTAAGGTACAAAATAACTAATGCTAAAAAAAGAAAACTGTCATAATCTGGTGGGAATATAAGCTAATATAGCTACTGTAAAATGCATCATGATGGTTCCTTAAAATATAAAAACAGAAAGGAAGGGAGGAGGATACTTAATAGGTTGATATTGTATATATGTAAGTACAATGATTGTGATGGGGAGGTAATATGATGGAGAATGGAATTTCAAAGGGGAAAGTGTGGGGGGGGGAGGGAGGGAATTACCATGGGATTTTTTTTTAAATCATGGAAAATGCTAATAAAAATTTTAAAAATAGAAAAATAAAATAAAAAAATAAAAAATAAAAACAGAGCTGGAGAGATGGCTTAGTGGTTAAGTGCTTGCCTATGAAGCCTAAGGACCCCAGTTCAAGGCTCGATTCCCCAGGACCCAAGTTAGCCAGATACACAAGGGGGTGCACGCATCTGGAGTTCGTTTGCAGTGGCTGGAGGCCCTGGCGCGCCCATTCTCTCTCTCTGTCTCTCTCTCTGCCTCTTTCTCTCTCTGTCACTTTCAAATAAATAAATAGAAATAATAAAAAAAAAAAGACACAGGGCTAAGGGATGGCTTAGCAGTTAAGGTGCTTGCCTGCAAAGCCAAAGGATCCAGGTCTGATTCCCTAGGACCCATATATGCCAGATGGCATAAGGTAGAGCATGCATCTAGAGTTCATTTGCAGTGGCTGGAGGCTCTGGTGTGCCCATTCATTCTCTCTCTCTCCCTCTCTCTCACTCTTTTCCTCCCTCAAACAAATAAAAATAAATTTTTAAAAAGACACAGAATTACTATATTAGCACTCATCCCACAGAGGCTGTATATATTCAAAGGAAATAACATTAAAAGGAAACAAGAATATAGATGTATGACCCAGTTATAGCACCCCTGGGTATGTATCCAAAGGTCTCCAAGTCAACACAGCACAGAGATAACTACACACCAGTGCCTACTGCAACACTACTCACAATAGGCAAGATATGGAATCAGTCTAGGTGTCCAAAAAGAAAAGAATGGGGGAAGAAAATATGGGGTGCATACACACAATGGGATTGTTATTTTACCATAAATAAGACCAAAGTCATGTCATTTTCAGGAAAATTGGAGATAATCATATTAAGTGAAGTAAGCCAGTCTCAGAAAGACAGATGTGATGTTTGTGAGTCCTAGATTTTAAACAGGCACATACATTCATGTATGCATTTTTGATATGGAATAGAAATGAAACTGTCTAGGGCAGCAAAGGGAATTAACAGTAGGGACAGTAGTGAGAAAAAAGGAGGTCAAGGAAACATGTAAAGTCATTGTGTAACATATACTTGTAGGAAAATTAAAGAGTAATAATACTAAAGAAAAAGAAATAGTGTAAGAGAAGTTAAGCAACTTTTCATAAGTTGCCCCACTGCCAAAGTTGGAATAAGATTCCCTAAGTGGTTTTATAGATGAAAGGATGGAACTTCCATTCCAGGCTTATTTTTAGTGCCCAGGATAGGGCTGGGGAGTAATCAAAGACATCATTAGAGAACACAGTAAAATACAAAGCAAAGAATGGGACTGTGATTCAGAAGGTTCTTTGGCTTCTATTGGGGCAACCACCCAAGAAAATGCTGCTGCCTTAGAAGGCGGAGCCTGAAAAGATCTCAGCATAGACTGAGAAGCACAGAGTGTCAGCTGAACGAAGCACCACACCACAGCCAGCAGCACTATTAGCCAAATCTAGACACCTGGACTCTACTCACACCTCAACCAGCTTTGTGCTAGCTACCTCAGGCTGGTCACTTTTACCAGTGCATGCCACGGACTACCACGGCCAGAGGACATAGGGTCAATGGATTAGGGCCTTTTACGTCCAGTTACACATCAGAATTCCTAGGGCCATTCACAAAAGCAAATTAGGGTCACAAGCCTTACACAACAACTGGATCAGAAATTCCAAGGCAGGAGCCTGGATCTGTGCATTTAAAACACTGTGCCATTCTGAAGCATGAATAGGTCATTCCCCAATCTGTGTAAGTAGTAGCTTTGTAATACCTCCAAGATCCCTTCAAATTCTGAAGTCTGGGAAATGATGAAACAGGTTCTTCTCAATCATCCCAGAAGATGGAGTATATACTATACTGTTAAAACTGGTTTCCTTTTAGGGGCTGTAGGTCAATAGGTAAAGTGCTTACTTCACAAGCATGAGGATTGGAGTTCAGTCCCCAGGAACCATGTAAAAATGCTGGATGTGTGCCTCCTGAGGAGGCAGAGACAGAAGGATCCCTGGATCTCACCAGGTAGCCAGTTCAGCCTAACTGGTGACCTTTACAGCAATGAAAGATTCTGTCTCAAAGAAAGATGGATGGTGTTCCTGAGAATAACATCTGAAGTTGTCCTCTGGCTCACACACACACACACACACACACACACACACACACAACACATGTTTGTGCACACACAGTTGCACCCAAACATAAGCCCACACACATATGAACATGAAAAAAAAAAAAACCTGGTCTCCTTTGGGGAGAAAGAAGTGGAAGTCAGACAAGCAACAAAATGTAACTATATTTAAACACTACCCCAGACTATGTTCATTTCTATTCTTATACATTCAATGACAGACTCAGTTGACATTTATTATGTAACAACTATGTGTGATGAATATTAGATGACAAGTAACCTGCCCTGTGCTCATAGAGTTTATAGTCCTGCAGATTCCTGTTTCAACTTTTTGCCCCAATGAGCCTGTAAGTGATGCCCTCCTACTTCCAGACATAATAAAAATTGCCACATAAATTTATTTTCAAACTTCTTTTTGCAGAATAGGTGTACATATCCAGACAGTATGTTTTCAAAACAAAAACAGTACATTCCTTCCTTGGGAGTGAGAAGGTGTGAGCTCTCCCATTCATCTAAATTGAGACAGCCACCACTTACTGAGTGCAACACTAATTGACATAAGTGAAGACGATGCTTGCCTTGGGAATTGAAAGGCATTATTTATTGAATCAATTATGTTCATGTTGTGACAGTTGATTTTTCTTTCCCTCTTTCCCCTTCTCACTTTAGTCTTTTTAAAGAGAACAGTTAGAAATAGAAAGTGGAGAATGAGGGCAGCGAACAAGGTCTATAAAGTGAATTAAAAGAAAAAACAACAGGTATACCACCTATTATTTAGCACCTCTCTCTGGTAAGGAAAAGCCAAATCAAAGCTCAATCGATAGTCCTTTTAAATAAAGTTCGTTCTAACACTCACTCCCAGGAGATCAAGCTTAAAGGGCTAAATTTATGCCCCTTATCACACAATGAAGACTGCATGCAGAACAAACATTAAGTGGATCCACCTTTTAGATATGGCTTAAAAGCTTTTTGGACTGACAAACCATAAACCAGCTTGATTTTATTATCTCTTGCCCCTCAGAGAATTCTTTTTTTCTGTATTTCAAGGCTATCTTTCCCCATTTGTCAATGTGCGGATAAGTAAGCCATCTTAAAGCCTCACTTCCCTAATGCAAGTACAGTACTGCCTAAAGCTATTTCCACTCAAGTGTCTCACAGCCTCTCAGGTTCAAAACCCTTCAACACTTCCTTACTCTTGTTTCTAAGAAATAGCTGATTAATACTAGAAGAACAAAGCATGTCTTAAGACACATTTGAACCAAAGATGGCTAAATCCAGATGGTATGTTTATTTTGTTATCAAATTGATGCTTCCTTAAGAAGCTGATTTACCTGGGAAGCTGCAAAGGGAGTCATATTAGATCAAATTACAAACTTGTAAAGCAGTTCTCAGGAGGCACATCCATGCAGAGCTCTTAACTAGAGAGCGGCTCACTTAATTATCACTGTGATAAAAAAAAAAAAAATCAGCATTTCAGACCTGTGATGGTTAAGTTCTGGTTGTCAACTTCACCAGATTTAGAATCACTATGGAAACAATATCTGGTCATGTCTATAAGGGATTTTTTAAGATTAGATTATTTGAGGCAGGAGAACTCATCCTAACTGTGGGCATCCCTACCCTGCGGGCTGGGTTCTTTGGGACCAAAAAAGGAGAAAGCTAGCTGGACATTCAACACTCATCACTCTGCTCAGCTTCCTCACTGTTGACTGAATATGATGGGCTCCTGCCGCCACGCCTTCCCTGTCATAATGAACTGTAACCTAAACCACATGCTGAAATAAACCCTTCTCCTTTAAATTGATTTTTTCTGGCATTTTGTCTCAGCAACAAGAATCTGACTAACTCAAGAGCCCACTGTTAAGAATTCCTTTGGCTCATGGCTCTGGAGCCAAAGCCACCACAGTGTCAACAGCATTTGACGTAGAGGGCTGCCCTGCAGCTGCGGTGTGGAGATGTGCACAGGGCACGCTACCTCCATGCAGCAGTTACTGGCAGGACACTGAGAAATTAAAAACACCTGAAAGGCATGACCATCTCTGAAAAGTGTTGCAACTTACAGAAAAGAGATTAACCCAATGGAAGAAAGAAAGGAGAGGATAGCCTTGAAGGAAGGGAGAACGTGGAGAAACAACTGGAGAGATATGAGTCAGCTATAGAGTCTAATCATGAGTAACAGACACAGGAAAATGAAGACTTAAGAAGAGGCATGAGGGTGGAAATGCACACAGAACCTGCACTGTTGAAGAACTACCTCCCTGAGTCATGGGAAAATGGCCTGGACATAGCAGGAAACAACCTCTCCAGCTCCTAGTGCCTCACCCCTCCACCACATACATCCCTGCCTAGCTCTACTTATTCTTGGAAAGGAAAATACCACATAAAACTTTTCTGTACATAACCACAAACAACAGTTTAATTGGGAATGATTCCATTAGAGACATTTAGGGTCATGTCCAAGCCTTCTGAGAAACTCTGTGCAAGATCTTAAATTCTGTCGACATAAACTGCCTCATTTGAATATGATGGTAACATGGGCTTGTCCTAAAACTTGGTTAAAATCATGAAAAATCTAGTTATCCTACACCTAGTGTTAAAACATTGATTACTAATTTTTGGTAAACATTAAGTAAATTTCTGCTCTTCATCTAAATCTTGTGATTATCTCACTGGAATATAAATTGCATGAAGCCAGGAGACTTCTCAGTTTTATTCAATATGTATCCTGTGGGGGTGAGGACACAGCACAACTGTGCTTGTTTGACATGCACAGGGTCCTGGGTGCATGCATGTGTATATGCATCTAGACCTTTCTCCATATGAGGGAACTTTTTCTCCCCAACCTGGGAAGGGGGAAGTTTTTGTTTGATTTGGGCTTCCCTGCTAGCTTTCCTTCTGGATCCTAACTCTCCATAAAATAAATCTTATAATTTATAATTCACCCTTCTCTGAACCTATATTTTCAATTGTTTGATAACTTGGACAAGGACCTAAACTTGGAATATATGAAGATGAATCTTCTGCATCTTCATGGACATGTAATCCCTCCATGGACTTCAAAAATTTCCCATCAGAAAAACAGTTACACTCCGTATTGAGCTGTTGATTAGAGATACCTACCAGGTCCCCAAAACAAGACAGACTTCTGTCAAAGCACTTGATTACTCACCTGAAGTAAAAGGTAAGATCCCATGGCTGAAGACACCACAAGCTGCTGACACAGAACAGTGAGAGAACACACTAGAATCTAAAAGGAAGCGAGCTTCCCGATGACTAGCTCATATAGTACAGGAAAGCACTACATGAGATTCTGGGGGAAAATTTCCACCAACATTGTGAATAAGCAGGGGACCCTGCAATCTGAAATCAACCAGACAGACAAGATGTACACATCTGGGTAACAGTGGCACCCAGCCTAGGTGAGTAATGAATGGCTATCTGATTAAGAGACTTTCTCAGTGGGAAAGAGAAAGCAGGGGACCCTGTAATACGAAATCAACCAGCCAGACAAGATGTACACATCCGGGTAATAGTGGCACCCAGCTTAGGCGGGTAATGAATGGCTATCTGATTAACTAAGAGACTTGCTCAACGGGAAAGAGCTCTTACCTGTTGGGAACCAAGTCAGAATCCTATGGGAACAAGGGTCATAGACTCAGTGACAAGCTCCCACTAGCAGTAGTCTTTGGCCAAAAGAGAGGCTATACCCACCAACATTTTTATTAATTAACTGCACTTATTCCCTTTAACATATGCTGCTCTCACTTTCCACTGGGGGGAAAAATTTTTTTTTTCTTTTAGAGAACCTAGTAAAAACCAAGGACAACCAAAATCGATCAACATGACAAAAAAAAAAAAAAAAAAAAAGACAGCTGAATCCCTATTATGATATGAGCCCCTTCTTGCAAAAGACCCATGGTCCAGGTGAAAGCACAGCGGAACTGGCAAGTTAGGCAACAGTACTGCTTTCCAGGGAAGCCTGACAACCTTTGCCAGGATAATGGCAATAGACACTGAGGACACTCAAAATGTATCAAAGCAGAAATCTAGAAGTTGCTGAGAGCTTAGCACTAAAGTAGACTTACAACACACCCACCAAGGCTCAGGAAACATTACATAAGAGGAGGCAAAAAGATTGTAAGAGCTACAGGGTAGGAAGGAGTATCAGAGGCATTTCCCTCTGCCTCACAATAACAAACTGCTGCTCCAACAACACAGAACCCATAACTCCATGGTGAATACCAGTAACCCTACTGAGGAGGTCCCTCAGTGAGTGGGGGCTAAGGAGGGGAACGATACTAACACATAATGTGTCCATACAATGTTTCTGCTTTAATATTTAAAAAAAATCTCCCATCAATCTCAGTACTTAGAAGATATAAACAGAAGGATCATAAATTAAAGGTCATCCTTAGCTGTAAAACAAGTTCCAGGCCAGAATGGAATATAAGAGACTAGGTCCCAAACAAAAACATACAAACAAAAAAAAAAAAAGAAAAAAATACTGAAAGATGTATCTTATGGGAAAACAAAGTTCTGGGACAGAAGACAAGCCATGAATGTCCACTAAATGAATGAGCGAATCCCCCAGTCAGAAAATCAGTCTGCATGCCTACCACATTAGACAGCAAGGTACTCAGTCAGGGAACAGAAATTGCTTACATTTGAATTTCACTGTCTGGGGCAGAATTGAACACACAGTAGGTGCTCAATGTTGATAGGGTATAAAACTAATCAACTTGTGACTTCTGAGTACCAGAAGGATGAGTCTGGAATGAATGGAATTGAATTGAACCTGCCTGGTAGTCAGCATCCTTAGAGTGTGGTTAGAAGGTCAGCACTACAAGAGCTGCTACAGATGAAAGAATGAAACCAGAAAAGGACGAAGGCCTGAAAGTAGGAAGAAAAGAGAAACCAATGCAGAATGACTCAGCAGTAGCAGCTAGGTCCCAAGGATTCTGGATTACTCAGCATACGTTGAGGAAGTTAGATGATCTCCAAAACTGTGGTCTCAGTATAAAGCTGTTGACCACTTAATAAAAAGATCCACATCAAGTCCACTTCAAAATCCTTACTGTCAGGCTGGATAGATGGCTTATCAGTTAAGGCACTTACTTGCAAAGCCCAAGGACTCATATTTGATTCCTCAGTACCCACATAAAGCCAGATACACAGAGTGGTGCATGCATCTGGAGATCATTTGCAGTGGCTATAAGTCTAGTGCATACATTCTCTCTCCTCTCTTTGTAATAATAAAAAAATAAATATTATTTTTAAAAACCTCATTCCCCATTGGCTTGCATTTTTTAAGTTGGCTTATATAAAATGGTTTAGAGGGCTGAAGAGATGGCTTAGTGACTAAGGCATTTGCCTGCAAAGACTAATGACCCAGGTTCAGTTCCCTAGTACCCATGTAAAGCCAGATGTACAAAATGGCACATGCACCTGGAGTTCATTTGCAGTGGCTGGAGGCCTTGACAAGCCCATACTCTTGTCTCTTTTCTATCTCTCTGCTTGCAAATAAGTAAGTAAACAAGGAAAATTTAAACAAACAAACAAAAAAAAACTTGTTCAGAATCTTCTTGTTGACTTAATGCAAAATCATGGCAGTTTGAATAAGAAATACAAGAATATGTAACTTGTGACTACCTCAATCTCCATTGTCTGCCTGTCTGACTCTGTCTGGTCTGCTCTTACACCACTGCTCCAACTACAGCCCTCTTGTCACCTCTAAATACACAGGCCTGTTTTCTACCCAGGAACATGCTCATATCTTCTCCCTCACTATTCTGTGGGGGAAACATCCCCAGATCTTCAGGTAATCGACTAGGGCTGACTTGCTCCATGCAACTCTCAGAGCTCAATTCATCTACCTCCTCCTAAGAGGGTGTGTGCTCTTGATCACCCCAGCTCAATCAATCTACCCAGTATGGGTCAAAACACCCAGGTAGTCTTTACAACATTCACCCTGTAAGAAGGTCTCAGCCTTGTAAAATATTCCATACTGTCCATCCTGCAGTTGAAAGTGTGCCTCATGGGGTAGAAGAGAGATCTCGTGAGTGTTCACTGTAGAATCCCACCCACACTAGAACCCAGCATGGAATAGGTGTCATCTGAGAAGGCCTGGTGGAAAAGAAGCAAGCACAACAAGAATGGGTGGAGAGAGATCTACATTCATCCTTTTCATAAAAACATTAGAGAAATGTGGGCTGCAGAGGTGGCTTAATGGTTAAGATATTTGCCTGAAAAGACAAAAGACTCAGGTTCATTTCCCCAGGAATCATATAATCCAGATGCACAAGATGGTGCATGTATCTGGAGTTCTTTTGCAGTGGCTAGAGACCCTGGTGAACCCATTCTTTCTCTTTCTCTCTCTCTCCCTCTCTCTCTCTCTCCCTCCCTCTTTCTCTCTTTGTGCCTCTCTCTCAAATAAATAAATAAATAAAACTAAATTTTAAAAAGATTTTTAAAAGATTAGAGAAATTCTATTCAAAACTCTCTAGGGGGTTGGAGAGATGGCTTAGTGGTTAAGGCATTTGCCTGCAAAGCCAAAGGATCCTGGTTCAACTCTCCAGGACCCATGAAAGCCAGATACACAAGGGGGTGTATACATCTGCAGTGGCTGGAGGCACTGGTGTGCCCATTCTCTTTCTCTATCTCTCTTTCCCTTCATCCATTTCCCTCTTCCTCTTTCTCACTCTCAAATAAATAAATAAATAATATTTTAAAAATCTAGGAAGAGATCTTTGATCACAATACTGCATCTTTTAATCTGATGCTTCCCAATTCTTTCAGTGTAGGGCTTCATAGTCTCGAAAGCTAGGATAATTCCCAATAACAATAATATAGTCCAAACTTATTGGCACATGTGATATGCCAAGCACTATGTAGTGCCTTGCTGCATTAACATTCCACTCCGCCATCTGTCTTGTTACTTTTATTTGTTAATGACACCAAAACTCAGAGAAATTAAACATCCACACAGAAACTAAAAAACAAGTCACTGGACTCCAGGTAATCAACCCAGAATCTGGTGTCTTAGAATGGAGATGGAGGGTTAGGGCAGAAGTTGGAAGTTTACATGAGAATGTGAAAACCTCTGTTAAAATGCTGGATGCGCTGCAAGAACTTTTCTTCCTTCCCTATTGATTGTGCTAAAAAAAAATCTTGGTAAACAAATCAAATAGCTCAGTCCTACTCACAAACAAAATGTCATGAATTGTAATATAGGAATCAAGATCTAATCACACCTACAAATTATTTTAAAGACAATACTTTTTGTGTAGAATAGCTTGGTAGAATATGTGTCTTCAACAGAATTTCCCCATAGCTAACAGGTTCTTGAATATGATTCATTTTTATTTTCATTAACAACTCAAAATCTTTAGGTATAACTAACACTGAACTACTATAATAATTCATATATCTTTGCTTCATATTATGAATCTTTTTCTCTCCTTAAGATGAATATTTAATTCTCACAACTTGTAACAGGGAAGAATATTTCCCAAAATAATCAAATCTAAAAATTGGAAAAGACCTTATATTATCTAGCCCCAGTACACCCATTCAGTCTATCTCTCTTGGTGTGTCTACTTGCAAATAAAAAAGAAAAATAAATTTTTAAAAATATGGCCTGTACATACTTAATGAACAGAATTTATATTAAACATGGCTTTTGAAACTTCTGGGTAAAATGGCAGCATAATAGCCATGCCAAAGCAGCCTGGTGGGGGTGAATAAGCAGAAAAACAGAAAAATATACTCTTCTGCTGATAAATGAAGGTCTATATGGAATTGACAACCATAGCAGAGAAGAAGAGACCCAGAGCTTCTATCAAGTAGGAAACCAGCCAGAATTAGCTCCCACCACCATACTGGCAAGCCCTGGTCGTGTGCCTGTCCTGCCGGCAGAGAGATGCAGGAGCAGAAGCCTGGTCAACGAAGGGATTTTCCACTAACACCAACTTCCTTGGAAATACAGGAAAGCCTAAGGGGAAAACAGCAAGGACCAGGTGAGCAGCTATGGTACACCTCCAGGTACCCTGCACAGGCCCATCCAGATACAAGAAGTCCACAGAACACCAAACAGGCAGGGCCAAAGAGGAAACTCTCCAAGACACATCATTGTTAAAGCCCTAAACAATGAAAACAAAGAGAGTGTGTTAAGAGCAGCAAGAGAGAAGCAATTCACCAAATACAAAGGCAATCCCATTAGAACAACATCAGATTTCTCAGTGGAAACCCTGAAAATCAGAAGAGCCTGGAATGGAACACTTCAAAGTCTGAAAAACTATGGCTTTCAATCCAAGCTACTTTACTCAGCAAAAGTATCCCTCATAATACATAGTAAAAGGAAAACTTACTATAAAAAAGTCAACTCTATAATTATATGAACACAAAGCCAAACATACAGAGTATACTTCAGGGAATACTCCACACAGAACAGTCAAACAACCAAACTCAGGAGCCAACCAGAAGAAGATCACAATAACCAAAATAAGCCAGACTGCAATCAGTACATAAGACAAGTAAGCACCCAACCCATAAAACACCTCATCTGGGCAGGGATTAATTCAAACCTCATAGTAATAAACTTAAATGTTAATGGTCTTAACTTACCCATAAAAAGACACAGGCTATCAAGATGGATCAAAAAACTGGACCCTTCTATCTGCTTTCCTCAAGAAACCCACCTCACCACTAAAGAAAGATACCTCTTCAGGATGAAAGGTTGGGAAAATGATATTCCAAGCAAATAGAAATAAAAAACAAGTGGTTGTTGCTATATCAATATCTGATAAAATAGACTTCAAACCAAAAGTAATCAAAAAAGACAAAGAAGGTCACTTGTTACTCATCAAGGGAATGATCCAAAATAAGCACATCACAATCATAAATATATATGCCCCAAACATGGGGGCACCACAGTTTATAAAACAAAATCTACTCAACAGTAAAACAGAAATAAACACCAATACCATTGTAGCTGGAGACTTCAATATTCCACTATAATCAATACATAGCTCATCCAAGCAGAAAATCAACAGGGAAATAATAGAGCTCAACAGCATCATAGATCAACTAGACCTAAAAGATATCTACAGAACTTCTTACCCCAACTCCATAGATTACACATTCTTCTCAGCAGCCCATGGAGTCATCTCCAAAATTGACAACATATTAGGCCATAAAATATGCCTGCATAAAGTCAGGAAAATTGAAGTAACTTCCTGCACCATGTCAGATCACAATGCTGTAAAAAGCTAGACATTAACAACAAGAGACACATCAAGAATGCCACCAACTCCTGGAGACTAAACAACACACTTTTAAGCAATGATTGGATCATGAAAGAAATCAAAAAAGAAATTGTAAAATTCCTAGATGTGAATAATAATGAAAACACAACCTACTAAAACTTATAGGACTCAATGAAGGCAGTCATAAGGAGAAAATTCATAGCCCTAAATACCTTCATTACAAAGATAGAGAGATCACAAATCAATAACCTGACTGTCCACCTAAAGGCACTGGCAAAACAAGAAGTAGCCAACCCAAAGAGCGCCAGACAGAAAGAAATAATCAAGATTAGAGCAGAAATTAATGAATTGAAAACTAGGAAAACATTTTTTTTAAAAAAATCAATGAACAAAGAGCTGGTTCTTTGAAAAAATGAACAAGATTGACAAACCCCTGACCAAAGTGACCAAGTACAAAAAAGAGGAGTCTCAAATTAACAAAATTAAAAATGAAAAAGGAGAGATCACTACAGACATAAATGGAATTGGAAGAATCATCAGGGTATACTTCCAAAACCTCTATGCCCCAAAATTAAATAATCTGGAAGAAATGGATGAATTCCTAGACACATACCCAAACTAAACTCAGGGCAGATTACTCTCCTAAACAAACCTATTACATCCACTGAGACTGAAAAGTTAATCAAAAACCTACCCCAAAAGAAATGTCTAGGACCGGATGGCTTTTCAGCTGAATTCTATCAAACCTTCATAGAAGAACTGAAAATAATTTTCTCAAACTATTCTGCATAATCAGAGAACAGGAAATCCTCCCCGACTCTTTTTATGAAGCTAGCTAGCATCACACTAATCCAAAAACCAGACAGAAATGCAACAAGGAAAGAAAACTATAGGCCTATATCTCTAATGACCTTAGATGCAAAGAGCCTGAGCAAAATCCTTGCAAAACGAATTCAACAGCACATCAAAAGCATTATCCACCTTAATCAAGTAGGCCTCACCCCAGGGATACACTGATGATTTAATATACAAAAATCAGTCAGTGTAATACACGACATAAATAAACTGAACCATAAGAACCACATGACATCTCAATTGATGCAGAGAAGGCCTTTGACAAAATATACCACTTCATGATCAAAACACTGGAAAGAATAGGCATGGAGGGTTTACATCTCAACACAATAAAGGCTAAATAAAGCTCCTAAAGCCCAAATAATTCTTTTTTTAAAAATTTTATTTATATATTTATTTATGAGAGCAAGAGGCAGGTAGAAAATGAGAGAGAATGGTTGCTCGAGGACCTCCAGCCACTGCAAACGAAGTCCAGAGGCATGTGCTGCCTTGTGCATCTGGCTTACGTGGGTGCTGGGTAATCGAACCTGGATCCTTTGGCTTCATAGGCAAGTACCTTAACTGCCAAGCCATCTCTCCAGCAGCCCAAATAATTCTTAATGGTGAAAATCTCAAGGAGTTCCCACTGACAGCAGGAACAAGACAGGGGTGCCCACTGTCACCACTGCTCTTCAACATAGTACTAGAAGTACTAGCCCAAGCAACAAGACAAGAGGAAGAAACAAAAGGGATTAAAATCTTAAAGGAAGAAGTCAAGTTAGCCCTATTTGCAGATGACATGATCCTACATATAAGTGACCCCAAAGTCTCCAAACCAAAATTTCTAAAGGTGATAAATTTCTTCCACAAAGTAGCAGGATACAAAAATCAATGCACAAAAATCAGTAGCTTTACTATATGCAAAGAACAAATATACAGAGAAAGAATCACTGAGACTGTCCCATTTTCAATGATAACAAAAAAAAAATTAAATACCTTGGAATAACACTAAAAGGATGTGAAGGAACTATGTAACGAAAACATAAAAACACTCAAGAAAGAAACTGAGGAGGACTTAAGAAGATGGCAGGACCTCCCATGTTCCTGGATAGGAAGAATTAATATTGTGAAAATGGCAATTCTACCAAAAGCAATATACAGATTTAATGCAATGCCTATAAAAATACCAGTATCATTCTTCACTGAGACTGAAAAAATGATCTCAAAATTCATATGGAATGGCAGAAGGCCTCGGATATCCAAACATATCCTCAGCAAAAGAAACACCTCTGGTGGTATCACCATACCTGATCTAAAGCTATACTACAAAGCCATAGTGACAAAAACAACATGGTACTGGAATAAAAACAGAAACATAGACCAATGGAACAGAATTGAAGACCCACACCTTAGGTCAAGTAACAACAGCTGCTTGACTGCTTGACCTTGACAAAGGCATCAATGATGGAGACTGGAAAAAAGAGCAGCATCTTCAACAAATGGTGTTGAACAAATTGGATGACTATATGTAGAAAAATGAAATTAGATCCACTCATTTCATCATAACAAAAATCAAGTCCAAATGGATTAAAGACTTCAATATTAGACCTAAAACTCTTCAACTACTGGAAGAAAAAATAGGAATCACTGTCCATGATATAGGAATAGGGAAAGACTTCCTGAACAAAACCCCAATAGCCAAAGAAATTAAACAAGCACCCAACCAATGGGATCTCATGAACCTAAAAAGATTTTGCACAGACAAACATACCATGAGTAGAGCCAATAGATTACCCACTGAATGGGAGAAAATCATTGCCAACTATAATACTGACAGAAGCCTAATGTCTAGGATTTACAAAGAACTCAAAAACTAAACAATAAAAAAAAAAATCAAACAACCCATTCCATAACTGGGGCAGAGTTCTAAATAGAGAGTTCTCAGAGGAAGAATTACAAATCAGGGGCTGGAGAGATGGCTTAGTGGTTAAGTGCTTGCCTGTAGCCTAAGGACCCCGGTTTGAGGCTCGATTCCCCAGGACCCACGTAAGCCAGATGCACAAGGGGGCGCATGCAGCTGGAGTTTGTTTGCAGTGGCTGGAGGCTCTGGCATGCCCATTCTCTCTCTCTTTCTGCCTCTTTCTCTGTCTGTCACTCTCAAATAAAAAAATAAAAGTTTAAAAAAATTAAAAATAAAAAAAATTAAAGAAAATGTTCAACATCTCTAACCATTATGGAAATGAAAATTAAAATAACTATGAGATTCCACCTTATCCTAATAAGGATAGCAAACATTAAAAAAATCAAATGAAAACAAATGTTAGCAAGGCTGTGGAGAAATAGGAACCCTCATTCACTGTTGGTGGGAATGTAAACTGGTAAAACCACCATGGAAATCAATTTAAAAACTCCTAAGAAGGATAAAATAGAGTTACCAGCAGATCCTATTATTCCTTTACTGGGCCTTTACCCTAAAAGCTCCATATCTTAGTTCAGAAATATTTTCTCAACCATGTTTATAGCTGCTCAATTCATAGTAGCTAAAAACTGGAATCAACCCAGGCGCCAATCACTGGATGAATGGATAACCAAGATGTGGTACATCTATACTATGGAATTCTAGTCAATAGTAAGAAAAAAAAAATACACACTGAGATCTGTAGAAAAATTGTCAAACTTGGAACAGATCATTTTAAGGGAACTCACACAATCACAGAAACGCAATGATCACATGATCTCACTCATTTGCAGTTCCTAAACTGGATCAGCCCAAGTTGCTGACATAACTGAATAGCATCTAAGGCTTGGACAACAGGGAGGGAAGGGCTTGGAGAAAAGGAGACAATGGAGCGGAGGGGAACACAAAGTGTGAACCCAAATTGAAGTGGTACCATAGAATCCTATATCCTGGAAACTAGACTAAAAGGTGGAACCCTCAAGCAAAAGTTAGAGGGAGCATGTGAATTGAAGAGACCTGGAGAGAGTGAGATGAAACCTAACCTCAAATTTCTACTTTTTTCTCCTTCTCTTGCTTTCTCTTTTTTCTTTTCCCTTGGCACTGGCCTATAATTCCCTGTACCAGGATGTGGTCTGTATCCACAATGAGCTGTTAATCAGAGAGACCTACTAGATTTCCTAAAACAAACAAGACAGACTTCCATCAGAGCACTTGATTACCCACCAGAGGTTAATGGTAAGACCCTACTGCTGAAGACCCCAATTTCTGTTGGCACAGACAATGGAGAGACCTGGTTGGAATCCAGAGGAGAGCCAGTCCTCAGATAATTAGCCTATCTAGTGCTAGAAGGTGCTACATGAAAGTAGCCAATATCTGTCCAAGCAACTCAAACTCTAAGTGACTCAGAAGCAAACAACCTGACATAATGCTCACACAAGTGCAGTAGTGGCACACAGCCATGGTGGGAAACCAACTACTCTTGGATTGACTAACAGATCTGCTCAGTGGAAAGGAACCCATATCTCTAACTGGAAGACAAGTCAGAATCATATCCAGATAAAGATTCTGCTTTCCATTGTCAAGCTCCCCTAACCTTACACTATAAAAGTGTTTAAACCCTTATATATACTAGGAGAAGAATTTCATGCCAAATGCCTAATAGGTATTTTCAACAAAGTATTAGAAGAAAATTTCCCCCAAATAGGTAAAGAGATGCCAATACAGATACAGGAAGCGTTTAGAACACCAAATAGACAAAATCAGGAAAGAACCTCTCACTGCCATATGATAATTAAGTTACTAAACAAACAAACCAAGAAAAATATATTGAAAGCAGTAAGAGAGAAACATCAAGTCACATAAAAAGCAAGTCCATTATGACAACAGCAGATAACTCACACTTTAAAAGCCAAAAGCAAGCTGGAGAGATGGCTTAATGGTTAAGGTGCTTGCCTGTGAAGCCTAAGGACCCAAGTTCAATTCTCCAGGTCCCATGTAAGCAGATGCACAAAGTGGTGCATGTGTCTGGAGTTCATTAGCAGTGGCCACGGCATACCCATTTTCTCTCTCTCCCTTTCTATTTGTCTCAAACCAAACTAAATAAATAAGCATAGTGGCACACACCTTTAATCCCAGCACTTGGGAGGCAGAGATAGGGGGACCTACATGAGTTTGAGGCCACCCTGAGACCACAGAGTGAATTCCAGGTCAGCCTGAGCTAGAGTAAGAACCTACCTTGGAAAACAAAAACAAAACAAACAAACAAACAAACAAAAAGCCAGAAGGGGCCTGGAGGGATAGCTTAGTGGTTAAGACGCAGGCCTGCAAGTCCAAAGAACCCAGGTTCGATCCCCCAGTACCCACATAAGCCAGATGCACAAGATGGCACATGCTTCTGGAGTTTGTTTTCAGCAGCTGACGGCCCTGACACACCTGTTCTCATTCTCTCCCTCCCTTTCCCCCATCTCTCTCGTGCTCTTTCTCTGTCTCTCTAATGAATAAAATAAATAAATGCTAAAAAAAAAAAAAAAAAAGACTTTAGGATGACTCAGAAGGCATCATAGTACTGAGAAGAAGTGACAGACAAATGTTCAGAACTGAAATATCTCTATCATACCTTCCATGGCTCAGGTTCCATTGCAGAAGAGGTGGCAGAAAGAATGTAAGAGAGGGAAGGAAGGGTAGGACTGCTTACAATGTGCTCTTCTAGACACAAAATGGCCTAGATATTCATGACCTTGCAGTGCCTGACACTACCTACACAAGACCATCACAATAAGAGGGAAAGATGATGACATTGAAATGAAAGAGAGACTGATTGAGAGAAGGAAGGGGTATGATCAAGAGTGAAGTTTCAAAGGGGAAAATAGGGGTAGGAAGGGAATGATTATTGTTTACAGTTATGGAAGTTATCAATAAAAAATCTATTTAAAAAAGGAAACAAAATCATCAAAAAGAGAAAAGCCATAATGGCTTGGAATGATGTATTCCAAGTTCTGAAAGATAACAACTGTAACCAAGATTACTTTATCCAGCAAAGCTATCCATCCTAATTGATGAAGAGATAAGGATGTTCCACAACAAAAAACAGGCTAAAGGAGTATATAACAGCTAAACCAGCTCTACAGAAAATACTAAAAGGGATCCTTCATGCTGAAGAGAAAAGCATACACATAAGGAAATAGGAAACAATAAACCATATTAAGGTAATAGTTAAGACAAGAGAGTAAAGAAAAAACAGGAAGAACTAAAAAGAAAGAATGGCAAGAATAAATACACACCTTTCAATAATAATAACTCTTAATATCAACAAGCTCAATGCCTCCC
This sequence comes from Jaculus jaculus, assembly GCF_020740685.1. Classification (NCBI taxonomy): domain Eukaryota; kingdom Metazoa; phylum Chordata; class Mammalia; order Rodentia; family Dipodidae; genus Jaculus; species Jaculus jaculus. Next base: position 38,805,728 of record NC_059114.1, on the reverse strand, counting down.
CAAAATACACAGGCTTGCAGACTGGGTTAAAGGCAGTATCCTCTGTTTGGTGCCTCTAAGAAACTCACCTTTCATTAAAAGATGGACACTATCTTAGGGTGAAAGGATGGAAAAATGGTACTTCAAGAAAATGGCCCTAGGAAATAAGTTAAGTGTTGCCATCCTAATACCTGACAGGACAAACTTCAAACCAATTAGTGAGGAAAGATAAAGAAGGTCACTTTATGTGGATTAAAGGAAAAATCCACCAGGAGGACATTACAATTCTGAACATATATGTACCAAATATGGGGGCTCCCAATTTCATCAAACAAACAGTAGTAGAATTAAGAAAATAGATAACACCACAGTTGTGTTGGGTGACCTCAATATCCCACTCTCATCAGTTGACAAGTCATCCTGGAAAAACATAAACAGAGAAGCATCTGTATTAAATGAGGTCATACAACAAGTGCCACCCAAAAAAAAAAAAAAAAATCCTTTTCAGCAGCACATAGAGCATAATCTAGAATAGACAATACATTAGGACACAAAGCAAATCTTAACAAATACAAGAAAATTGAAATAATTCATTGTAATCTACCTGATCACAATGAGATCTAACTACAAAAATCAATAGCAAGAAAAGCTACAGAACATACACAAAATCATGGAAACCAAACAGTTCACTAGTAAATGATGAATGAGTCAATGAAATCAAGAAGGCCATCAAAGAATCCATAGAATCAAATAATAATGATAATACAATATACCAAAACTTTGGGACACAATGAAATTTACAGCTTTAAGTGCCTATATTAATAACTTAGAAAGGTCACAAGAAACTAACTTAATGCTCAACCTTAAGTCCTTGGAAAAAGAAGAACAAGGCAAAACAAAAACCAGTAGATGGGAAGAAATAATAAAGATTACAGCAGAAATTAATGAAATAGAAACCAAAGACAAGACAAAAAAATATTGAAACAAAGAGCTGGTTCTTTCAAAGTATAAACAAGATTAATAAACCCTGAGCAAATCTGACTAAAAGAGACACAAGTCAATAAAATTTAAGATGACAAAGGCACTATTACAGTAGATACCAATGAAATTCAGGAAATCATGAGGACATACTTTAATAACATATACTCCATTAAGTTTGAAAATCTGAAAGAAATAGATGATTACTATGATTCATATGACCTACCAAAATTAAATCAAGATGAGATAAGCCATTTAAAAAGACCTATAATGAGCACAGAGATCAAAACAGTTATTAAAAATCTCTCCCAACTAGGGCTGGAGAGAGGGCTTAGCAGTTAAGGCACTTACCTAAGAAGCCTAACAACTCATGTTCTGTGCTCCAGATGCCACATTAGCCAGATGCACAAAGGTGAGGCAAGCACAGATTGCAAAGGCCCACTAGGTGGCACAAGCATCTAGAGTTTGATTGCAGAGGCTGAGGCTCTAATGAGCCCTCTCTCTCTTTCTCTTTCTCTTTCTCTTTCTCTTTCTCTTTCTCTTTCTCTTTCTCTCTCTCTCTCTCTCTTCCCTCTCTGAAAAGAATAATAATGAAAGTAAAAAATTAAAAAAAAATCTCCCAACTAAAAAAAAAATCCAGGCCCAGAGGGATTCACTGGTGAATTTTACCAGATCTTTGGGGAAGAACTAATACCTCTGCTTCTCAAACTTTTCCATAAAATAGAAAAGAAAGGAATACTACAAAACAGCTTATACAAAGCAAGCATTACCCTGGTACCAAAACCAGACAAAGAGAAAACAAACAATAAAAAAAGAAAATTACAATCCAATAGCCTCCTGAACATAGATGCAAATATTCTCAACAAAATACTGGCAAGCAGAATACAAAAATATATCAAAAGGTCATTCAGCCCCAAGTAGGTTTTATCCCAGAGATGCAGGGATGGTTTATCATGTGCAAATAAATAAATGTAATACACTATTTAAATGGACTGAAAAAAATTACATGATCATCTCAATAGATGCAGAAAAGGCACTTCACAAAATTCAACATCCTTCATGGTAAAAGTCCTACAGAAACTGGAAAAGAAGGAACATATCTCAACATAATAAAGACTATTTATGACAATCCTACAGCCAACATAATACTAAATAAGGAAAACCTGAAGCTTTCCCACTAAATTCAGGAACAAGAAAAGGTGTCCACTGTCCCCGCTTTTATTTAATAAAGCACTGAAGTCTTAGCTATAGAAATAAGGCAAGAGACATTCATAAAAGGGATACAAAATGGAAAAGAAGAGATCAAATTATCATTCTCTGAAGATGATATGATTGTATACATAAAGGACCCTAAAGACTCAACAACAAACTGTTAGAGCTGATAAACACTTTTAGAAACATAGCTGGATACAAAGTACAGCTGGATACGCTCAGAAATCAGTAGCCTTCCTATATGCTAACAACAAACATGCCGAGGATGAAATCAGGGAATCACTGCCATTCACAATTGCCTCAAAAACAATAAAGTACCTCAGAATAAACCTAACCAAGGAAGTGAAGGATCTCTACAGTGAAAACTTTAAAACATTCAAGACAGAAATTGCAGAAGACACTACTAGGAACAGGAAAGACATCCCATGTTCTTGGATTGGAAGAATCAGTATTGTGAAAATGTCAATCTTACCCAAAGCAAATTTTTTTTAAATTTTTTATTTATTTATTTGAGAGCAACAGACACAGAGAGAAAGACAGATAGAGGGAGAGAGAGAGAATGGGCGCGCCAGGGCCTCCAGCCTCGTGCGCCCCCTTGTGCATCTGGCTAACGTGGGACCTGGGGAACCGAGCCTCGAACCGGGGTCTTTAGGCTTCAAAGGCAAGGGCTTAACTGCTAAGCCATCTCTCCAGCCCACCAAAAGCAAATTTAATGCAATCTCCATCCAAATTCCAATGGCATTCTTCACAGAAATAGAAAAAAATCCTAAAATTCATTTAGATGCACAAAAACCTCAAATAGCCAAAACAATTTTGAGCAACAAAAATAAGGGTGGCAGTACCACCATACCTTATTTTAGCTATATTACGGAGCCATAATAACAAAAACAGCATGATACTGGCACAAAGACAGACATGTAGATTAGTGGAACAGAATACAGGACCCAGATGTAAGCCTAGGAAACTTCAGCCATCTGATTTTCAACAAAAATGCCAAAAAGACAAGTGAAAAAGACAGCTTCTTTAACACATTGTGCTAGGAAAACTGGGTATCTATATGTACAAAGATGAAAACAGATCCTTATCTATCTCCATGCACAAGAATCAAGTCCAAATGGATCAAAGACCTTAATATCAGACCTGAAATTCTGGCACTGCTAGAGGAAAATGTAGGGGATAGACTGGAGAGATGGCTTAG